>NC_050573.1:38242993-38419132 GCF_011100635.1 Trichosurus vulpecula | reverse complement strand
CTTAAGTCTTTCCAATCGATCATCATTACGATATTACTGTTGCTGCGCACAGCGTTCTTCTAGTTCTGCTCACTTCACTTCGAATCAGTTCAGCGAGGTCTTCCCAGGTTTTTCTGAAACTATATTCTTTGTCGTTTGTTAAGGCACAGTAACATTCCATCATATTCACATGCTATAACCTGTTCAGCCATTTCCCAATTGATGGCCACCCTCCCAGTTTCCATTCTTTGCCACTACAAAAAGAACTGCTATAAATATCTTTGTGCATGTGGGTCCTTTTCCTTTTTCTTTGATCATTTTGGGATGCACACCTAGTAGTGGTATTGCTGGGTCGAAGGGTATGCCCAGTTTTATAGTTTTTGGGGCACAGCTCCAAGTTGTCCTCCAGAATGGTTGGATTAGTGCACAGCCCCACCTGCAGTGCATTCATGTACCTATTTTCCCACATCACCTCCAGCATTTGTCCTTTTCCTTGTTTGTCAATTTGCCAATCTGATGGGAGTAAGGTGGTACCTCAGAGTTGTTTTAATTTACATTTCCATAATTACTAATGATTTAGAGCATTTTTCATGTGATTATTGATGGCTTGGATTTCTTCCTCTGAAAACTGCCTATTCATATCCTTTGGCCATTTACCAATTGGAGAACGGCTCTTATTCTTATAAATTTGATTTCATTCCCCATATATCTTAGAAATGAAACATTTAGCTGGATAAAATGACAACAAAATTCATCTAGAAGAACAAAAGGTCCAGAATATCAAGGGAATTAATGAAAAGAAATGCTAGGGAAGGTGGCCTAGCCATACCAGATATTAAAATGTATTATAAAGCATCAGTCATCAAAACTACTTGGTACTGGCTAAGAAATTGAGTGGTGGATCATCAGTGGAATGGTAGTGTGTGTGTATATATATATATATATATATATATATGTGTGTGTGTGTGTGTGTGTGTGTGTGTGTGTGTGTATACATATATATATATATATGTAGTAGGTATATATAGTATTATAGCAGTAGTCAATGACTATAGCAATCTATTCTTTGATAAGCCCAAAGAGGCCACCTTCTGGGATAAGAATTCACTATTTCACAAAAACTGCTGGGAAAACTGGAAAATAGCATGGCAGAAACTGGGCATAGACTAATAGATTACACCATATACCAAAATGAAGACAAAATGGATCCATGATCTCATAAAGGCTATAAGCAATTTGAGAGAGCAAGGAATAGTTTACCTGTCAGATTTATGGAGAAGGGAAGAATTTATGACAAAACAAGGGATAGAGAGCATTACAAAATGCAAAATGGATAACTTTGATTATGTCAAATTGAAAAATTTTTGTACAAAGCCAATGCAACTAACACTAGGAGGGAAGCAGAAAATTGGGAAAGAATTTTTTACAACCAGTGTCTCTAACAAAAGCCTCATCTCTAAAATATACAGGGAATTGAGTCAAATTTATAGGAATACAAGTCATTCCCCAATTGATAAGTGGTCAAACATATGAAAAGGCAGTTTTCAGAGGAAGAAATTAAAGATATCTATAGGCATATGAAAAAATGCTCTAAATCACTATTGATCAGAGAAATGCAAATCAAAACAACTCTAAGGTACCACATCTCTCCTGTCAGATTGGCCAACATGACAAAAGAGGAAAATCATAAATACTGGAGAGGATGTGGGAAAATTGGAACACTGTTACATTGTTGGTGGAGTTGTGAACTGATCCAGCCGTTCTGGAGAGCAATTTGGAACTATGCCCAAAGGGCTATGAAGATGTGCATAGGGCTGTATCCCAAAGAGATCATGGAAGTGGGAAATGGACCGGTATATACAAAAATATTTATACCAGCTCTTTTTGTGGTGGCAAAGAATTAGAATTCAAGGGGATGCCCATCAATTGGGGAATGGCTAAATAGGTTGTGATATATGATGTAATGGAATACTATTGTGCTATAATAAATGGGGAACAGACAGACTTCATAACCTGCATGATCTGATGCTGAGTGAGGGGAGCAGAACCAGGAGAACATTATACATGAGTACAGACACACAGTATCTGTGATGACTAACTTTGATAGACTTGGCTCTTCTCAGTAATACAAGGTTCAAAGACAGCTCTCCAAAGGACTTATCATGGAAAAAAACTATCCACGTCCAGAGAAAGAATTATGGAGTCTAATGCAGATTGAGGCAAACTATTTGCTCTCTCTCTTTCTTTTCCCTTCTTTTTTGGTTTTGTTTCTTCTTTCTCATGATTCATTCCATTGGTTATAATTCTTCTTTACAGCGGGACTATTATGTAAATAAGTTTAATGTGAAGGTATATGCAGAACCTATATCAGATTACATGCCGTTTTGGGGGAGGCAGGGAAGAGAGAGAGGGAGAGAAAATTTGGAACTCAGAAACTTATGGAACTCAGTGTTGTAAACTAAAAATAAAAA
Source organism: Trichosurus vulpecula (assembly GCF_011100635.1). Taxonomy (NCBI): domain Eukaryota; kingdom Metazoa; phylum Chordata; class Mammalia; order Diprotodontia; family Phalangeridae; genus Trichosurus; species Trichosurus vulpecula. The sequence continues at coordinate 38,416,682 of NC_050573.1, read as the reverse complement.
ATAAATAAATAATTTTAAAAAGAAATGAAACATTTTATTAAAGAAGCTTGCTACAAATATTTTTCCCAATTTTCTTCTTCTCTTCTGTTTAGTCACAGTTATTTTGTTTATGCAAACCCCTTTTTAATTTAATTAAAATAATTCATTTCACCTCTTTATCTCATTTGTTCATGAGCTCTTACCCTATTGATAGACCTGACAGGTAATTTCTCCCATGTTCTGCTATCCCTTTTATCGGGTCCCCATTTTGAGCTTTTCTTAATATATGGTATAAGTTGCTGGTCTGTGCCTGGTTTCTCCCAGACCGCTCAGCAGCTTGCCCAGCAGTTTTTGCCCTAGTAGCTGGGATTGGAGGGTGCTTTTTGATACAGCATGGTATAATCGTCATGAATTTGCCTTCTGCTAAGCACTAGACAAAGAACTCCAAAGATACAACATGGTTCTGTCTCAGCTCGGCTCTTACAGTTTACGACAGAAGTTCTCATGAGACTCCTTCAAGGGGTCTGCAAGGTCAAAATTATTTCCGTAATAACACTAAGATGCTGTCATTTCTCATATGATAAGCATCAATAGATGCAACAAATAAACAAAGGCTCTTTGGGGGTACGTGCTCAGTAATTTTTTAAGGGGGTAAAGGGGTCCTGAGACCAAAGAGTTTGAGACCTTCTGGTTTAAGAGATGAAGCTGAAAAAGAACCGTCTGTAAAGGCAGAGCGCAAAATGTGGTCTGACTTTATATGGAGATCTCACGTATGTATACTTGACCTGTACTGTCAGCAGGCCAGAGGTGGAAGGACCGAACTTGGAAGACACTCTCATTCCCTCTGACACTTCCCATTAGAGAATTTGGTCTATTTGGAAGCAAGGCTCAGCATATGAGACCCCTCTCCTCCCACAAGGGGGACACTCATAGCAGCGAGCCAAACACTGAACTGGAAAGACGTGTCAGGACCCCCAAGGAACTGGGGCTGCTTTAGCCGCAGGGTTGGCCTGTGTCAGAAGAGATCGGCCGCCATCTGCCGGACAAAGTGATGCTTTGCTGGACGGTGGAGGAAGGAGCCCAGGAACGGAAGTCCAAGAGGAGGAGAAGCTCCTGATGGCCCCCACCCCAGGGCATGACCACACCCAGAACCCATAGAGGCCTCCAGAGCTGGGCCTGCAGAGTGATGTGTGGCTTTGAGCTGTGAACGAACCGGTTTGTTCCAAGGGGATGAAGAATTGCAGCTAGCCCCCTGCAAAGCTTTCACACCAAGACAAAAGCCAGGGTGGTGACAAGAGCCAAGTTTACTGCTTTTGTGTGCTGCGTGGCCATCTCCACAGCCCCAGCCCAGGGCCACATTTCTCTGTGTGAGCCTGACACACAGCTGACACACAGCTCAAACAGGATGTTATTCCTCTGTAGTTGCTGACCCAGCTCCTCACCCACCACATTCTGACGGATGGATAGAAAGGCCGCTTCAGGGCCCTTTTTCTGAAGATGTGACAGACACCTAAGTCAGCTGCCCTGGATGCCTTCACAGTCATCCCTCTTTCTCCTTGGCCCTCCAGTTAGACATAGGGTGCTTATAGCGCGCTGCCCAATGCCCAATCTGGTCAGATTAACTAAATCATTATCTTTATCGTTCCTCCAGAAGAATCTCAATGAGAGTGTTTTTCCTATGCTGAATTGTAGCTGTCACCTGCTCTGGAAGTCAGTAATATTGCTGTTTCTGGAGGTCAAATGAAGAAAGCATTCTAGGTGGAATTTATTGGTCTTTCTTTTAGGCTTTCTGGGTTTTCATTAGTATCAGAGGAAAGGCTCCCAGCGTGGAAATTCCCTCTACCACCACAGATCACTATCTCATCTGCAGCTTATAATCCCAGAGATATCTGACGCTGAGTAATTTGCCCGAGTTTACACAACTAACGTGTGTCAGAAGCAAGATGTGAGCCAAAGCTGTCTGACTCCAAGGCGTAGCCTTCCACGCGCTCCCTTCGGTGCTTCCTTCCACGCGCTCCCCTCAGTGCTTCCTTCCACGCGCTCCCCTCGGTGCCTATGTCTGGATGGTCGGTGCTGGGACAGGGGAATGGTTTCCTTTTCCAAGGTGACCCTGACTTGTTCCATGCGTATCTGGACACAGGCCGCCCAGCTGGCGTATGCCGTGCAGCAGAATGCATCTTAACCCGTACACATCATGAAGGTGAGAGATGGAGGCCACACGACTGAACCATTACAAGGAAGGCACAGAGCAAACGTCATCACCATAATCTCCAATATTTATGTAAGCACTTTGCAGTTATCATCTCATTTGCTCCTCACCACAACCCTGGGAGGAAGGTGCTGCTATATCATCTCCATTTTACAGATGAAGAAACTGAAGCAGGCAGAGGCCCAGTGACTCGCCCAGGGTCTCACAGCTGCAAATTATCTGAGGCTGGATTTGAACTCAGGTTTTCCTGACTCCAGACCCAAAGCTCTATGCACTATGGCGCCCCCTAGCCGCTCATCTTGTCCAACTTGAGAGGTCACACATTCTGTACTCACGCTCTCCCTACTTTTCCTGTGTTTCTCTTGGTCTAGATTGGGTCTAGCTAAACAGCTTCAAGGGTGTATGTTCATTGCTACATTTCCCAAGAATGACCATTCTGGGACACAGGTGCCCTTTCTGGACGGTCAGGGTGGAAACAAATGCATAGTATCTATTTTCAATCTAAATTAAGATTTCATTTCATGTCCTGGGAGGGCCAAGGTAGGTACTGAGGTCCTGCAGGATTCTTTTTCCTTTGTCTGTGCATGTGTTATTTGTTGGCTCACCTCTTGACTGTCATCAGGCAATTATAGAAGTTAAGGTTTTGTTTTCAAGTACAGACATGCCTGATTTAATGTAATCGATATGTTACTGAAATGTTCCATGTGGCTTTTTTTTTGATCTGGACATGTGGTTTTATTGGTGTGAATTCACAGTGTTAAAATCACTGCCAGGAATGCTGATCACAGGATCATGGAGTGAGAGCCAGAAGGGGCCTCAGAGGCCCCCTAGTCCAGCCCCACAGCTTTAACAGGCAAGAAACACAGAATATCACAATTTCTGAAGCATCAAAACGTCAGGCTGCCCAGGAGGTAACAGAGAAACCAGGAAGGGCAGAAAGGGTCTACAGCTCTGCCTACAAGAAGTGGCCAGAAGAAGAGGAGTGCCAATGGGGCCAGAGGGCCAGGCAACAGATGGGCAGCCCCATGGCACCCCATGAAATGCTAAGACCTAAAAGAAAGCCTGTAGCACATTGACTACATTATCCATGGAGGGTTGGGGGAGATTGAAGACACGAATCTCATCGGTGAAAAGGTACCGGCTGTCTCAATTTGTGCCATTGCGAGAACTGGGCACGTGGATGACCTGTGCGGCTCCGGGTGGCTCCCCCTTAAAATGGGCCCCAGGCCCAAGGCAAGTTGTTCTCGAACCAAGGGCTGCTTGGAGAGGGGTGGTGTCATGGAGCTGTGGATGCAGCATACAGAGCCTCCTTTTATCCAGGCTTTGGCTTTTATGGTAAACACTTTTTTAACCAGTCCCTTTCACAAGTGCTCTATTTTTAGCTAAATAAAGAAGCTTTAGTTGGCTGTGACCTTGAACATCCATTGTATCCATTCTTACAATCAGCCTCTTGGCAACAACTTTTTTTGTCAGCTGTGGGCCTAAGGAGCAGAGCTGAAGTTAGATTTTAGACATGGGTCCATCTGTAGGAACTAGGTTCTGATGTCTGTTGTGAGTGATTCTAAGAGAGAAGGGCTAGGAAAATGGTGACTTGGTTGTCCTGGAGAAGGAGGTTCTGACATCCTCTTTTTTCTTTTAAACCAATAAAGGCCTTGGTAAAGTCATTAAGCTTAAATCTAGCTGCCCATTCCCCCCAGCTCTGAGATTTCAGTGTTTGTTAATGGAGACCGTCCATTTTAAAGCTGTAAAAGCTCTATTAACAAAAGGCCCCAGTACTTGGGAAAGGGTCTCTTATCTCACATGGTCCTTTGTCAATCAATAAGTAAGCACTTAGGCAGTGGGATGATGAAATAAAGCTCTTATCTGCCTGAACCTAGGTCTTCAGACCAGAAAGCTTGGCAGCTGCCAGGGACGCCTGTGTCCCATGATGTCAGTGAGCTGCTCCCTTACAAATGAGCCTTGGCCCAGCAGCCTCCCTGGTCAACACGACCTTCACTCCAAGGAACAGTGAATTCTCCCCTAGCTGGAAGCAGCATCCCAGTTCTGCTTACCGGGAAAAACCACCATGGCAGCATCACACCTGTACAGTACCCAGGACTTCAGGTGGCACACGGTTCCATCATTCTCCCATCAGAGGCACATTCTGCCTGTGAGCTGATTGGGAGAGAAGGCTTCGATTGGCTGCCAGCTGAAGCCATTCACCCGAGAGTGACCGAGGCATTACCTGTCTGGGATGGGAACAAAATATTTTCTCTGATTCTTTGAGTTCACTCCCTTAAGCCTAAATGTTGCTGTTCCCATGGCAACAAGTATCCAACAATCAGAAAGCATCACGCCCTGTTTGGGGGGCTCTGACATCTGTTCCATAGCAACAGACCCAGAAGTTATAGCCTTGAGCTGGTTTGTTAACCCCCACCCAGGCTGGAGCTGGAGCTGCATCGGAGATGTGTCCTTCAGACCTCACTGGCAGACTGTTGGAGGCTCCTGCGGCCTTCAGCAGGGCTTTAGCACCACAAGAGCCATCTGATACTGGGTGATTCCTCTCTGATTTCCTTTCAAAGGGGGAACAGGTCCAAAGTACCTTGGGGCAGCCTTGTTAAGGTAGAAATTGTTACCTAAGACAAGTTTGCAAGGAAAGCCATCGATCGATCGTCACTTTACAGTTACATTAAGACTGTTTATACTGGGTCCCTTTTGCAGCCATTTACCTCATTATTCTGGCAGTTCTCTGGGAAGGAGGTTGTGTGTCCCCATTTTATCAAAATACACAGTTGTAGAACTTGACTTTGTCAGCTCTGGGAAGGAGGGACTCCGGCCTGAGCTCCTGGGTTCCTTTGCATTGGATGCTTCTCACTGTCCTAGCTGTGCACACAGAATTCATGTTTCCAGGTAATTCTCCCTTCAACTTTGAGGCCCTCCCCCCTCTCCCCCTGCCTCACATCTAGTCAGGGGTCTTCGTGGATGGAGCTTTCTGTCTGCCTGCCTCTGACCATGGTGGGTGTTCACTTGCAGGTCATCTGGATGTCAGCATGGCAGCCTCAAACCTGGAGAACCAGTTGCACAGTGCCCAGAAGAACCTGTTGTTCCTTCAACGGGAACACGCCAACACCCTGAAGGGCCTGCATGCTGAGATAAGACGCCTGCAGCAACACTGCACAGGTAGCGTGGCCCGGGCATCCTGGGGTCTGCGCTACACAGGGGGCCTCTGAGGCCATGCTGGCAAATGGGGCCAGGATCCTGAAAGCTCCCAGGGCTGGGGAGGCCAGGAAAGAGATGTGCCCACGGCCTTAGCACCGAGTCCCACAGCCTTCTCACATGGCACCTGATGGACCAGCAGCTGTGCTTGGCTTAAGTAGCTCTAGCTCACCTGGCCATATATTATAGAAAAAGCACGGAGAAGAGGGAGTGTGGCCTTGCTGGTCCATTTTGCTGCCTCCTACCAGCTAATATTATGGGCTGCCATCAGTGTGGACTAAGACCCCGTCATAACTGTGACCCACTGTGTTACCCATCGTGTTTCAATCCCATAATTAAATGATAAACACGGCAAGGTGTAGAAATCAGTTCTGGGCAGCCGGTACATTTAAAGAACGAGTTGAAAAACTCATTGAAAAAGAGTTGGGTGTTGTGTTTGCGGCAGTGGAGAGCTTTCTTTTCAGATCTCCTGAATTTTAAGCTCCCTCCCACCTGGCTCAGCCACTTTGTTGACGTTGTTTGGGCTGTGTTTGATTCTTCATGACCCCATTTGGGTTCTGTTGGGGTTTTTGGGGGGGTGGGAAGCAAAGAGTAGTTTGCCATTTCCTTCTCCAGCTCATTGCATAGATGAGGAAACTGAGGACAAGAGGGTTAAGTGACCTGTCCAGGGTCACACAGTGCTAATAAGTGTCTGAGGTCATATTTGAACTCAGGTTTTCCTGACTCCAGGCCCAGCAGCGCTCTGTCCACTGCGCCACCCAGCTGCCATAGAGTCAGGGACTTTCTGACAAGAGCTGGCTCGTGAGAATATTTCCTGAGTCATCACACCTGGAATAGATAGTTGCAACTTCCCGTGATGATCCAGAATTAACATACAGCATTTTTTGGTTTTTTTAGATTTAACATATGAGCTGACACTGAAGAGTTCAGAGCAGGCAGGTAAGAACCCTGATGATGGTGGTTTTCTTGGTGTAACAGCGACCCCTGTTGGTCTAATGTCCTTCTTTCACAGTTTATATTCATAATTGACTCATGCCGCCAAACCTCACTGCCTCCCTTCCAGAGTCATAGGATTCAGAGTAGGAAGGGATCTAAGAGATCAGCTACTCCAGCCCCTCTCATTTTACAGAAGAGAAAACTGAGGCACCAGAGGCTAGCTGACTTGCCCAAAGCCAGGTAGGAAGTAGCACAGCTGGGCTTTGAACTGAGGTCAATACAATGTGCCCACTGCTTTTTCTCCCATACTGTACTCATGGCCCCTGCAGAAAACCCACTGCTTAGAGGTCTCCAGTGACTTCATCCCATGAGGGCTCAGTGACCCCACCAAATATATTTGTTAGCAAGTAGCCCATGTGGGACCCAGCCACCTCAGCTGCCCTGCTCAGGCACAGGACATCCACACTACACCTATGCCAGCGGGCCAGGCATTCCCTAAAACCCCTGTCCATCCATCTCTAGGTGGGTCCTTTGGTTCTCGCTGATTTAATGGTGCTCATCCCCATCTTTGGCCAAACGTAGAAAAGATGCCCCTTGGTGCAGGAGCCCCAGGAGGTCCTGGCTCACACATCTCATGACCAAATGGATTAGGGCCCCCCAGTTGCCAGAACCAAGTGTTCCAAACAGTCCATCCCCCAAGGCCTGGTGATTTGATGAAAAAAGGAAAAAAAGAACAAACCCACTAGAGAATATGTGTCCTGTTCAAGATCACTTTTTTCAGCTTCTCAGAGTGACATCATTTATGGGCCTAGCTCATTTCCACTCATTTTCAGTGCATCACCAAGTACTCATTTTTCCACTTAGAGTAATCACATTATAGCCTCCCAAGCCTTTTGTTCCCCAGGCATGGTTTTAAAAAAAGACGTGAATTAATCTTGAGAGTGGTCTGATTACAGGAGCATCACCAGAGGAAGCTCTTCAGGTCCTGCCCCCACACCCCTCATTGTCACATTGACCCCCACACTGAGGCTGTGTTTCAGAAATCTCAAAGAGCAGAGTTTCCACTCTGAGAAACTGAGTCCTGTGTGATCAGGCTTTAGAAACGAGCTGCGAGAAACCACCCCTTTGGAATGACTTTCCTCTAGGGGAGAGCCCCACATCATGTAGCCAGCATGCTCTTCCTGGGACTGGTCCCTCGGGACAAGGAGGGGAAGAGGAGAGGTGGCAGGTGTCTGTGGTCTTCCAGTGATTCTTTGAAGAATATGATGTTGCTAACATACGTACAACTTCTCACAGGCTCCAGGACCAATAGGAACAGCCAGTCTAGGTTAGAGAGGGCCTGTGCAGTATGAAGGGCCAACTTTGTTCAAGGAGCAGCATCCCTAGTTTGGTTTTTGGCTGAATTTTCTGAACCACTTTTAGAGGGTTGGCCACTAGAGAGAACAGGAGTCAGTTGGTACCAGTGACCAGCCCCAGAGACCAACTCTCCAGAGCATGAATTACCCTGCCTCTTCCATCGGCAGTGCCCACTGAAGATAGCAAACAGTACACATAACCAAGGCTGAATTTTCAAGGAGCAAATAGGAAGCAGCAAAGCAAGCATCATTTCTAAGCGTGGCGGTGGTTCCAGAGATGTGATTAGGCATCCTCCGGTGCCCTGGAAGGGGCCTGCCTGGAGGAAGCCTGTGCACACTCCTGGACTTCCTTCTTCAGCTGTGCTGCAGCAAGGGAGGCAGGCCCAGGGAAAGCCTGGGGACGAGTGGATCAGTCATACTGTTACAGACTGTCCATTTGGTGGCATTTCCCCTAGAGAGGAGGGATGAAATCATGCCAGAAACAGATCCTTTATTGTTTGGCTGGTGTCTGAATTAGGCTGATTTGGAAGCTTCAGTTCCAAGCCTAGGGAGGGCCTAGAAGCTGAGATGCAGCATCATAAATATGTTAAGCTCCATTTCATGTATCAAAGGCAGAATTACCTGAGGCTTGTTTCCCAACAGGCCCTTGTGGAAAGAAGAATGAGGGCAGAAATATGACTAGTGGAGTTTCAGGGCCTCCAAAACTGCAGAGACTCAGAGCTCCCGGGGTGATTTGAGGCAGTTGGGGAGTCACAGCCCAAGCTGAGGTCCAGGCTCAAGGAGGGAGGAGCTCCATAGCAGTTTCTCTTTGCAGTGGCAGATTCAGTTATTTCAGGTAGAAGGGCAATCGTGTGGCAACTCTGAAATCTCTAGAAATCGCAGTATGTTTCCGGATAGAAGGGAAGGTTCCATGGTAGAGGGAGAGATGGAGGGAAAGAGTGAAAGCCCAGGAGGAGGCTGGGGGAATGACTGAAGGGAAGTGAGGCTGGAAGATGGGTGTGTCTGGGGGTGGCCAGGGGAGGGCCTAGCTCTCCTGAGATAAGAGACTAGCCAGGAAAACAGATTGGCTTAGGAGGGAGAAGAAGAGGGAGCTTCTGGGCTCAGGTCCCACCTACTGTGGTTCTCTCCTAATCCCTTGGTCAGTGCTGGACTTTGGGTTTGGGGATTCATTACACTTCTGGAGGGGTTTTTGTGTGCTTTATTATGAAAAACAAAGACTTCACCTTTCAAAAGAGTGCCTTACAGGCAATCACATAATGATTTAATTGATTTGTCTTAAGAAAACTAAAACAGATGAATTTGGTACTGGTTAAATTCCAAGGTAACTGGTGTGAGTGGAAAGGGTGTATTTCTGGTGATTATGGATGCCTCCAGTTACACAGAATAGTAATGATAGCTAACGTTTCTATAGCACCTACTAAGTGCATTTAGGGAGGTAGGTGCCATTATGGGTCCCATTTTACAGATGAGGAAGCTGAGGCAAACTGTTGAAATGACTTGACCAGGGTCACACAGCCAGTAAGTGTCTGAGGCCACATTTGAACTCAGGTCTTCCTGACTCCAGGCCCATCGAACAACAAATGTTGACCTGGAAGAAGCCTTAGAGATCATCCTCCACAATCCACCCTCCAGCCCCATCATTTTAAAGATGAAGGAGCTCAAAGATTAAAGATTGAAGAGAGATTAAATTACATGAGCCAGGTTGTAGCAGAAGTCATGTTTGCCGACTCCCAGTGGAGTGAGGTTCTCCACCTCATGGCACATCTCCCTTTCCTTTGCCGTTATAACGCACTTAATGTTTATTGCCCCCAAAGAGGTGGATCTGTACCGATTTCCTGTTTTACAGATAAGGAGATTAAGGTACAAAATGAATTAATGATTGGTAGAGGGACAGTCAGCTGCGGGGGGGGGGGGAGGTGGCTGTGGGGGGAAGGTGGGGAGAGGGAGGGAAAAACAGACTGAGAGGAGAGGAGAAAAAGAGAAAGAGACAGAGACACAGAGGAGGGAGAAAGGCAAAGAGAGGAGAGGGGGAGGGGGGGAGAGACAGACAGACAGGAAGGGACAGAGAGAGGGGGGAGGGAGAGAAAGAGAGAGAGGGCAGAGAAGAGGAGGGGGGAGGGGGAGGGGGGAGAGAAGGAGAAGAAGATGGAGAGAAGCAAAGAGACGGAGAGAAAGAGAGGGAGAGAGGCAAAGAGACAGAAGAGGGAGAAACAGCAGAAAGAGGCAGAGAAATGGGGGGTGTAGTAAGGAAGGAAGGGAGAGAGAAAGAAAGAAAGATGCAGAGAGAGGAGAAAGGAGAGAAAGGGACAGAGAGACAGAGAGGAGATGGATGGCGAGAGGAAGCCAGAGAGCAGAGGGGGCTCGGGCGGGCGGGCGGGTGGGCGCGCGAGCCCCCGGCGCCCCTCCCGAGGGCCCCCTCACGCCCTTTTCCGTGCTTGTGATTCCAGGAGATGGAAGTTCCCGAAGCAATGAACTGAGGCGAAGATGCGAAGACCTGGAGGCTGAGCTCAAGGCGAAGGAGGCCGAGAACCAGGCGCTGCTGCAGGAGCTGGAGCAGAAGAACGCGCTGATCGCGGTGCTGGAGACCACGGTGAAGGAGCGGGAGAAGAAGTACCTGGAGGAGCTGAAGCTCAAGAGCCACAAGCTGAGCGTGCTGTCGGGCGAGCTGGAGCAGCGCGCCGGCACCATCGCCTACCTCACGTCGCAGCTGCACGCCACCAAGAAGAAGCTGCTGATGAGCCCGGCCGACGCGGGCGCCGCCGGCCCCGCGTCCTCGGCCGGCCCGGCCGCCAGCGCCGCCGCCGGCTACAAGCCCGCGCCGCCCAAGGAGAAGCTCCCCGAGACCCCGAGGCGCCGCATGAAGAAGAGCCTGTCGGCGCCGCTCAACCCGGAGTTCGAGGAGGTCTACAGACTGGGCTCGGAGAGCCGCAAGCTCCTCCTGCGCGAGCCGGTGGACGCCATGCCGGACCCCACGCCGTTTCTGCTGGCCCGGGAGTCGGCCGAGGTGCACCTCATCAAAGAAAGGCCTCTGGTCATCCCTCCCATCGCGTCGGAGCGCACCTCGGGGGACCAGCACAGCCCCGCCAGGGACAAGGCGCACAAGGCGCACGTCGGGGTGGCGCACCGCATCCATCACGTCCCGCCCGCCCCGGCGCAGCCCGAGGTGGAGACGCTGGCGGTGGATCAGGTTAACGGAAGCAAAGTTGTTAGGAAGCACTCAGGGACCGATAGAACTGTTTAAGGCAAAGCCCACGAGACCCTATATTCTATTGCTGTTTATGCACTGTGATCACCACTAGGAAAGAAAATTCGTCTACCGCTTTTTTTAAGTCCCATGCATGCCAAATTTTTTCAGATCCGTCAAATTATTCTCGTCCCCGTCTCCTCCTCCCTCCCTCTCTCCCCAAACCGAGACACGATTGCGTTCCTAATGCAGAATATGTATTTACCAAATGCCGTGGCCAAATGCCCGTGTATCCGAATGCTTGCTTCTAACCCCATTTAATCCGAGCGCACATGTGGACAACAGCACAGGCCACAGTCTGCATTACCGCGTAATATTAACGAACCCAAATAGTGACGTACCCAATTATAAAGCTGGAGCGACATGTATAAACTGACTTACGATCCCCTTCGGAGTCTTCAGCACCTCCGTATGTAGTAGTTCACACGTACCCCTGGAGACTAGTGTAACTTCACGACAGACCCTTCCCAGGCAGCATTGAGAGCAATGCAGATATATGTATATGTCAAAAGGAACTAAATAAGATTGACATAACTCTTCATGTCACCTTGACCCTAATGTGTGTTCATATTTTTTGTTATATTTTATTCCAAATTTTGAAGATCCCAACAAACTTTATTTTCTAAACCTGCTATCGTTTTGTTTTGTGTCATTTATTAACCACCTGAGGGAGGGGCAAGAGGGAGGGGGAGGAGCAGCGGGTCCATTCAGTGGGACTGACTCTCGTCCAAAAGGCTTTTTCTCATGTCCCCCCCCTGAGCGAAATGGGTGGATGCCGCATCGGAGACCGAAGCTTGATGAAAGGAAAAACTTCCAAAAGTTGTGGGCTGCCTTGGAGGGTGGTGGTGGGCTCCCCATCCCCTTCAGCCCTCCCCACACACACCCCTACTTCCCCTCCTCCCTCCCCCCCCCCCGCCCCACCCCAGCACTGTGGGGTTCTTTAATCAGAGAATGGAAAACCAGAGATTCCCAGGTAGAGATTGAATGCCTCTTTTTAAGGTCCTTTCCAAACCTTAGATTTGTAATTGTGGCATAGTTTCATGTCCTGAAAAGGTAACCTTTTGGTTGTATTTCAACATTCAGTTATTCCTGCAATCAGATAGATTTAAGGAGCTATTTATAAAAGTATATGCCTTATAAAAATCTAAATAGTTTTTCCCGAGGTGCCCTCTGATGCCCTTCCCAGTGTCCCCCAGCAAACTCCAGCCTAGGCCTATTAAAGCTACATTGGCACCAGCTAATGAGCTGATGGGAGCCATCCTGATAGGGAACCTACCACCGGAAATCACTTCCACCTTGCAGGCACCATCACCCACGATGGACGACAAGTATGTCTTCACTGGGAAGCCTGCCACCCCATAGGCAGCAGCTGGTTCCCAAATGAACCTCCTTCTGCTACTGGAACAGCTTAGCGCTACCTAGCTCATGGATCAAGGCTATGGATTTAGGGTGGAGATAATACAAAATGTGGGATTTGGGGGAAGGGAAATTACAGCTACTGCAGAATTTAGCTGCTCAGAAAATCATCTACCCATCCCCAAAAGGCAAAACGGCTATAAGCAAGGGCAGCTGCTCACCGGGAGGTCCTAAGTAGGGAGAGGTACCTAAAAGCTTGCATCATGGTTCAGTGGTTTAAAAAAAAAAAAGGCCCTGGATTTGGAGTCTGAGGGCCCAGATTTGAATCTTGGCTCTGTCAGTCACTGAATGGCCTTGGGCAGGCCCCTCCCCTCTATCTGGACTTCAGTTTACTTCTCTAGAAAATGAGGGTGTGGGACCAGATGCCTCTAACATCCTACTCTATGATACTTTAGGATTTCACAGAAAGGGGACTCCCACTGACCTGGCCTACAAGGCAACAGGGTCTCTCTTCCAGCAGTCAGACAGCCAGCCTAGCCTTAGCCTTCCTTTTTCACAGAACTGGCTTCTGGGCTGGGCCAAAAATTATGGTCCAAAGAAACATGGTTTTTTAAAAGAGGTCATTGAGGCATGGGCTAAAACCCACCCTTACATTCCTCTAGCGATTCCCATTAGAAAACATTCCTCTCAAGAGGGCATCAGGTGGGCACCTTTAGCTACTCAGAAGAGATCTCTGAGAAGAAAAACAAAACTTCCAGCATATGTTTAAAATCCTTTGATCATGTTTATTTCCCAAACACAGCAAATCATAAAAAAAGAATATATTATAGATTAAGTAAATGAAGCCACCTCCCCTTGATTCGTGTTAGTGAATTATTCTTGGGAAAAGTTAAACATTCATTTTCAAATTAGAAAACCCCTTCTGTACTATAAAAAGGTATACAGGTGAGCCTCGATGCCTGGAGAATGATTCCAGGTTTCCTGGTTCTTCATGAATTCCCAGAATATCCATTGCCATCATCGGAACTTAGAATTGGAAATTCAGCTTCTCCCATTCAAGAGCTAATCAGAATTCAACGTGAGGCACACGCCTTGTAGCACCCAGTGTGAAATGTGCCTTGTGGTGAAGAGATCCGCTTCAAAAACTAAGCCAATTCCCATCGCATTCCTTCTCATGGATGTGGTGTAGACAGGTGTCCGAAAGGTATTCTAAAGGCCAAGGAGAGGAGAGAACGGTGAGGTCTCAGAGAAAATCTTGTGGGAATAAGAGATGGCCTGTGTGGTGCCTCAAAGTTTTAAAGAGGTGACCATCTGATTGAGTTGCACAGCCCATCCCACACTGAGAAGATGAGGAGGTGGTTGGAGGAAGCCTTTCACATTGGTATGATGATGACATGGGGATGGCTTGCCAAAAGCTAACTCAGTCTGGACCAGATTACCATGAGGCCCAATATCCATGGGTTCCCCCTGTGGCTACTCTAGAAACAATCGGGTGAGCTGCCATCTTGAGCTTGCCATACCCAAACAATCCCACCAAGAGTTCCATAAGCATCTAGATTATCCTACAGGGATAGACTGTTAACAGCATTTCTTATCCGAAACCTCAGTCTAAAAAAGCAAAGGAAACAAGGAACTTATAGAACATCCATAAGGAGGAAGAGGGTCTGGAAAGAGGACCGGGGGCTTCTTCCTTTAACCTGGAGTTTGAGACGATGGGCTTCGATGGGGATTATCTTCAGGACAGGTAGGTCCACAACCAGGACTTTGGGTTTGCTCTTAATAAGGCAGCCTTTCTCAATGTCCCAGTCAGCACCTTCTAGATACAGCCCCGACACAAAGCATCCTATAGATACCAAGAGAAGAATGAGGAGCTGAAACCGTGGCAATAGATGATCGATCTTTAATGATTAAGTATGCCAATATCCAGTCACAGAGCTAAGATCTCCTTGTGGTGCGTAATCACTGCAATGATGTCGCTCTGCCTGTCCTCTGAGTCTTTCATCCACATCCGCAGGGAAGTGACTCAACAGACATGAAGAAATTGAATAATGTAAATTAACTAAATATCTCTCCCTTCTGGGAACCCCGAAAGCATGGGGGAGGGAGGGGAACTTCAGATTTTTCCTCCACAGATCGTGAGAAACCATGCCGTAGTTGGCATTGGTGCCCTAACTGACTAATGATTAAATGCAGATTGCAACTGCATGAAAGCATGATGTTGCACACATCAACAGTTAGACCTGAGCCTTTCTGCATCCTTCCAGGAAGATAAAGAAATGTCCTTGCCATCTGTCTCAGGACCCATCTCGCCCAGGATTAGATCTTCCCTGGCAGCAGCTCCAGCTACAAAATGCCAGAGGTATGAGCCACGATCCTCACTGGGTAATGTTTCCGAAAGGTTCACACCAAAGTAACAAGTGTTAATCCCTTTAACAACTTTTTTCAATTACTGGTTCCACTTTGGATTGGTTTAGAGACGCCCTCCCCCTAAGAACTCTTCTCCAAGGGGCAGCCTTAACCATTAAGGCCTTGTATAATGATGATGATAATAATATACAAAGTGAAGAGGAATGGGGGACGTTCAATAGCTCATCCAGCTTGACATTGTGTCAGACAGACACCCCTTCTGATTTGGTCCTAGGACTGATAACTTAAGCCAGACCCAGCCAGGAGGTTCAGACAGGAAGAGGCTGAGGGTAACAGAGGTGGCCTGCAAAAGGATTGACCCCCTGGAGTTGACCATACCTTGCCCTGCTCGTTCAGTCACCTCGTCTGCATCTTGGAATTTGGTCACTTGGGTAAACAACGTGGAGCGATCCAGGGGCCAGCCATTCTTCCGACAGGTGGCCTGAACCAGAGCCGTGAGATAGGACTCAGGGATGTGCAGCCCTGACAGCCACATCACATTGGGGTCACCCTCTAAAATCTGGACAAAAAGAGAAAACAGTGACCCTGTCACCTTCTTCCCAACTCACAACGCCCAAGATGCTTCTCTGCCCCCTCCAAGGGGTCACACCAGCAAGCTTCAGCAGAGGCAGGGCTATTCTGAAGGAGCTGCTTCTGTTGCCCAGGAAAGCCTGAAGCCAACAAGACACCATCACCCATGCCTTACCCAAGTTGTGTACTGAGAAAACCTCCTCAAAAAGTACTCCATCCAATTTCCAAGGGTCTTCAAGGTGTCAGGGGCAAGTTTTCTCCAGATGCCTGGGATGTTACCGTTAAAAAGGGCCCGAGCCACATCGTCCAGTTCGTTGCTCATCCCGACTTCCCCAGCCAAGGCCTATGGCAGAATTGATAGAGCCCAAGCACAGGCAGCTCAGTAAACAACCAACAAGCACTGAGCTAAAGAGCCCAGACCTTGCCGGCCTCCCTCCCACCTCACCCTACTTACCCTCTGGAGTTCAGCCAGAGACTTCATCATCCGTATTGTCAGTTTGTTAAAACGCTCCAGCTCCT
Organism: Trichosurus vulpecula; assembly: GCF_011100635.1. NCBI lineage: Eukaryota > Metazoa > Chordata > Mammalia > Diprotodontia > Phalangeridae > Trichosurus > Trichosurus vulpecula. The sequence continues at coordinate 38,400,952 of NC_050573.1, read as the reverse complement.
GCAGCAACACCACCGTCGTGGGAGAGATGCCCAGTCCCATGTGTTTACGGATACTGTCCAAGTCAAACACTTTGGGCATTTTGTTTTCAATGTCCTGGGCAACCTGGGCAATGTAATCCTCCCGGCTGATGCCAGTGCCAGATTCCCCTGAAACAGGAACAACATTCATCAGGGCCTCGAGGCAGACTGCTGATGCCACTCAGGGGAAAACATCAGTGCAGGGGGGAAAGGGAAAAGGGAAGGAGAAAAGACTAACATCAGCCCAACACCGACAGCAGCCATTCTGAGTGGGCAAAGTACCCCCGATGAAAGGACTCTACCTGTCTGTGGCTGTAATTCCAACAGGTGAGACCACATGTCCCGAGCAGCTTGGGTGTAGTATCCAATCTCAGCATTGGAATGGAGCCCAAACACCTCAGGTGTGTTGGCTAGTGGGAGTGCCTCGATTGCCTCTGTAAAAGAGGTGTAAAAGAAACCAGGACCCCTCAAAGGGATGAGCAGACTCCCTGTGGGCTGGAGTCTTTGGAACAAGAAACTCCTCCTAGGGACCCGGGATAGCAATGCTGATTCCCATAATAACAGTAATATTAATAATAACAAAACTGGCTAGCATTTATGTGGTACACTAAGGTTTGTGAAGTGCCTTATATATATCTCATCAGATCTGTTTTGAGGAATGATTTACATTTTTTTTTTTTGGAGCTTGGCTCCCTATCTCACGCAGGTCAGAAGTACAGTGGCCACCCACAAACCCAACTCCACCAATGACAGTACAGGAGCTTTGACCTGCACCATTTTCCACCTGGCCCAGCTGACCCCTCCTTAGACAACCTGGTGGTCCCAGAAGTTCATCCCCCTGGTTCTAGACTTGGTATGGACGTGGGATCAGCTTTAGTCCCAACTCAAGTGTTCCGCCAGCCTCAGCCTTCCCTGCACCAGGGACTACAGGTGTGTACCACCACACCCAGCAGATGGGGTTCTTTTAAACAAGGCTGTCCCTGCATTCCAGAGGTTTGTTTCCTTGGGCTGCTAATGGAAGGTGGTCAGCAGGATGCTGCTCCCTGCTAACACGGTCCCCTCAAAGAAAGCAGTCAAATGTACATCATGGCTTAGAATGGCCAGTTTGGTCTACAAAAGGGAAGTCACTGACCAAACAAGCTTACCCTCGAGAAGTTCAACTAGAAAAAGGATCAGGGGAACTGCTGTAGAAATGGACATCACCGAAACCTATTTTGGGGGTAAGAATTAGTTACATTTTTCCAGTATCTGAGCAGTCTCACCTACAAAACTCTCCTTGGTATCACCCTCTGGGATTTTATAATCTACTTCCTTATTCCGGAAGAAGTGGAATGGCTGGAAGGTGTCAAAGATAAAATCCCCTAGATACTCATCCATGTAGATGGTCAGAATGCGCCGGTCAAAGCTGTCGATAGCCCGGCCTCCATACATGACCTAGACACAAGGCAGAAGCCACCTGAGTGCCCAGCAGGGAATGTCTGGCTGGACTGGCCTCACAGGTGGGATGGGACAGGACTGGACCTGGGATTTCACTCCCTGAGGGAGCTCCTGGTGAGGAAACACTCTACCAAGGCAGAGGGTTTCTTGGGAACACTGAGAAGCTGAATGACTCACGTGGGTGACGGGCACACAGGCAGAAGGGGACAGAGGCGAGACCTGATCCTGCAGCCAGCTCTATCCTTTAGACCACCCTTCTATGTACAGAGCAGGCATGATTTTCAAAGTTACACTGTAAATGAGTTTTCTGACATCCCACAACGGAAGACCCCAAACTGGCAAGCAATACCTTTTAAATGATGACCATGATGATCGTTCGCCTAACAATGGCGGGGGTAGGGGGGAGAGCCAAATTCCTTTGGAGATTTTGGATCCAAACAAATACATGTAACAATGCCTGACCTTCTGAGGAATGGAAACCTGGAGGAAGCCTTTGAAAGGGTCCATCCATACCAAATAGGAGCAGAGAAGGGCTGGCTAGTATGCTCAGGAATCCTGACCATGAAGGAGAAGAATCAAGTCTGATTCACTAGGGTTTTCAGTGGGCTGTAGCCATCCTGCATCTCTAGTCCCCTTTGTCAGTGCTATTTAATCAGGAGGGGTTCCAGGGCGGCCCCTTTGGGTCTTGAAACCAGAATCCATGGGATGAAGGAGAGAGAGTGATGAGAAGCCAGGCTGCCGCTCATACACGTGCATCTGCTTTGGCCCTGGTGGACATTCAGGAGTGATGTAATCCAGCATCGGGCCCTACCCAGGATCCTTCACTCTCTGACCCGGGAGGCATTCTCATGGAAGGCCAGGCTACAAGGGACTTACCTCTCCAATGAGGTACTTGAGACTCCCCCAGGGGATCTTGGTGTCATTTTGTTCAAAGGCTTTTGTCAAGTATGTGTTCAAGATTTCCATGCAGACCTAGAGATGGAAGCCAAGGTGTGTGAAGACCAAGGGACACCTTGCTTCCCCAGAACCCAGCCAGCCTCTCATTCTTTTCTGGAAATGGAAACAGACCCCTGCCCCCCATTCAATCTTGAAGGACAAAGGTCAAAGGCACCAAAGGGGAGGAAGAGGCATGGTGGTTATCAGCCCCGTTATTTTAAACCTGGAAATCGGACTCATTGAAGTCGTAGGGCACGTTCCAGCCGATCTTGCCAAACTTTCTTCTCTCCTGCACGACTGCGTGGAAAAAGGCCAGCACATAGATCAGGGACTTGTAGGCAGGATGAGGACACTGCTCCAGCATGTCATGAGAGATCTTGAAGTACGTTGCCCGCATGTTCAACTTCAGGCCGTTGGGTGGCTCGGTGACCACCTTCAGAGAGGAGGAAAGAAGAGAAAGACGGGCTCTGTGCAGCTGCTCTTCTCCATGGAGGGGAACCGTGTGTAGCTGGAGGGCGTGTGCAGGATTCCACCTCTCCTCCCGTGCTTCTGGTCCCCCAGCCAAAGATGCACATCCTGCTCTCAGCGGTACAAGATCTAGGTTTCTGTCCTGCCTTTTCCGCTGACTCAACACGGCCCCTGAACCTCTCTAATTGTTGGGTTCCTCACCTATTGAGTGGAGAGGACTAAAATCTTCTCCACACCTGCCTTGCGGTGGGGCTGGGGGTGCATGAAAAAAAAACCTTTTCCAAAATAATGCCTGTGATAATCAACTGAACAATATGGGTCACCTACTCTGAGCTGATGGGAGTAGGGGTGAGGTGGAGAAGCCTCTGGTAAGAACAGAGAGTCTGACTATTGTTACTGCTGTCTCTGGGCTCACTCTTAGACCATGGGCAGGTAGAAGGCATGGTCTGTCTGTGCTCTGGCCTCTACTAAAGGCCACATGAAGGCCAGTTGTGCATGTCCATTAACAAGGGGCCAGAGCACAGGTCCCTACCCCAACCCCAGCCACATACATACATGCTCCACAGACTATTCCACAGACACCCCATGCATGCCTGTACTTTCAAAATGGGGAAGAGATACAATTTCTCATCTCTATATCCGCCTGCAGTATGATGGTTTCATCCCACTAACAGTATTTGACCATTCAAAGAGACTTTTCTCCCAAGGTGCCAGCCATGTCCCGTGCATACAAAGAGCTAAAAAAAATTCCTTGATATGATCTCCTCCAGCCCAATCATTTTATAGAGGAAAACACTAACATCTGGAGAGGAAGAGTAGTTCCCTAAGGTTATAGCCTGAGCCAGTAGAAAGATTCAGAATTCAAACCTATCTCTTGAGTCCCCACCCACCAGGCCAAGATCCTCCTCCAACAAGGACTGAAGATGGCAGAGCAAGAAGGCAGGAAGGGGTGATCTCCATTCTCTTTGCTGAGCCTTCTCTCCAGGTAGTCCTCTACCAGACAGTGCTGGTACCATCCAGTGATGAGGACAGATGGATGGACAGACAGACAGATGGCCGGCTCTGCATCTCCAAGCCTCATACCTTTAAGGATTTCTGCAGGATCCCGATCGGGAAGCCTTTAGTGGGGTCAGTGGTGAGCCACAGGCGGAAGTCTGGGTGGGGCTTTGTGATTTTCTCCAGAGACTTCTCCAGGTCCTTAAGCCATTTGACAAGAAGGTGGCAGTTCTGCAGCATCAGCCACTGACCCCGGGCCACAGCAGTCTCCAGCAGCTGCAATGCCACCTGCACCAATCACAGCAAAAGGGTCATGCGCTGGTGACCTCTGAGCAGAATGAGCCCAACCCTCTCCTGTCACAGAAGAATAAACTGGTAATAAACTGGTCTAGGGAGAGGTCGTGACTTAGTCACACAGCTAGTAAGGGTCAGAGGCAAGATTTGAAAATCATGACTCTATAAGCATTGTGGAAAGGCAGCCTGGCCCCTGGGTTCAGATCCTACCCTGTCATATACCAGTGGTAGGTATAACCCAAGGCAAGTCACCAAACCTCTCCATCCCCCCCACCACAGCTCTCCAAGACCATTCATTATTGAGGAGTCCCTGCTCTGGGGTGGTGGATGGTGCTTCCACACCAGAAGTTCCTTACACCACTAAAATCATAGGTCTGAACCGAAACCTAATACTCCACCTTGAATCTATCAGATCCAGGCCTTGACCCAGCATAAAAAGTCCAGACAATGCTTGTCCCAGGGATTCACTTCAACCTCAGCACATGATCATGAAGAGGGCTGACTTTTCTACATGGAACTGCATTGAGCCAACAGCAGTTTGCCCACCTGCAGATGCCCATGGGGCAGATACATAGCTAGGTCCAGGGCAAATCCAGGTGGATTTTAGAGAACTCCACACTGCTTAGAATAGTGCATTTGTAACAACTCTGCTCCATGGTGACCATGCTGAGAATGCAGACCCTACACTCTGTTTCAGAAGCATGGAATACACATTCTATTAATCATAGTCATCTTCCTCGATGTTAAAAAAAATCAAATTTCCAAGAGCCGTGGTCTCTCCTTTATCACAGTGGTTTGAGAGGACTAACAACCACTTGACTGGCTGATCACAGCATGCTGGGCTGTGACTCCATGGACTTATGTTTCCTTGGTCATAATTTGATCCTCAATATATCTGAATCTATGTAATAAAAGGGTCCTCCTATAAAATTCTGGGTTAGTTACTATTCCATAAAGACAGAAATGCAAGCCATTTTCAGGAGAGGGGAAAACTGTCCTTGGGTTAAAACATGAAGGTAAATATCAACATACAAAAGCTGCCTCAACTTCCCAGATCCCTGCAAAGACATTCAGACCGACAGACAGACACAGACAGACACAGACACAGACACAGACACACACACACACATACACACACACACACACACACATACACACACACACACACACGCTTTAGTTTAGGAACTAAACTTCACCAGAACAAATTACCTTCTCTTGGCCTTGACCCATTGCAAGGAATTTGAGGCGATTTCCTCCAAAGCCACATCTCTCAGCTAATTTCATCAGATCACTGGCAGGGTCTGAGCCAGGACTCAGAATGAAAACAATAGGTGAATTTGGGGTGCTCTGTTCAAAAATGGCTTCAAAGCTGATCATTGGGGGTTGAACATACCTAAGCAGGAGAAAGAGCCCAGATAAGCTTCTTTCCTTGCTCATAGATCAATATTCTCCTCCCTTTGGGGAGGAAATTTAATTAGCAGGTGATCCCTGAAGTTGGGTACATGAATTCAGTGTCAATGGCTTTCTTGACATTCATCAACTACAGCTGGGAAAGGAGGCTAGCGATCTCTAGATTCAAAGTCTAGTCAACTCATGATCCATCAAGCAGACAGAGATTAAATAGGAAGGAAAATGTCAACATGAAGGGAGACACTAAACAAAACCAGACATTCCAGATCATTAGGAATTCAGTCACAAGTTTGAGGGTCCATCATCATGAAGAACACTACTATCCCTTTGTATGGGATATGCAAAGACTGGCATGTGTGTAGAAAGCCTTTAACAAAATTCTCCTCTAATGCCTATTATGGTGGGACATGACCTGGGTGAATGGAGGCTCTTCTTGAGCAACACAAATGCCAGCAGGTGCTACCAAGCTGGAAAACCTTTTTGTGTGACCCCCAAGTGACTGGTAATACATTTGTGATCCAAGGCCCGACTGAGCCAAAAGGATGGCCACCAGAGATTCATGAAAGCTATCTATGAAGTCATGGAGAGGTTGCGATGGACCCTGGTGAAACAAGCATCCACCAACTTCTACCTGGCCTCTCGCCTCTCCCCACTCCAGCCCATTGTTGAAACAATCTGGCTAGCAGCTGCTGTAGGGGTGAAAGACCAACACAAGCCCAACAACAGGAACGCTGCCAGCACAGGTTCTTTTGATCTGCTTTACTAAGGAAAGCAACATTAAGGGGTTAACAATCTTATTTCAATCCAACATACGAATATCATTCACTTAGCTCAGGGGAAAAAGCCAGAACCCTGAACTTCAGAGCAAATACAAACAAATTACAAAGCTACATTATAAACAGACCAAACACAATTCATAGTTACCAAGAAGGCATCAACATCTGGGTTCACCAGCTGGAGGGCTCTTAACTACAGCTGCCCAGAGTCTCCACATCAACACTCCTCCAAGAGTGAGAGCCCCCAGCTCTGTTCTCTCTTTTTATACAGTCATTGGACGTCATCAAATGTCATCTGAGCAACCAGAACTTGGGGGCATACTATTGGCTCTGGTCTTAGCAACTCTCCTTCACGCCCACATCTGCTTAGCACCTAGTAATTAGGGGTTTGGGCCTGGGGTTTGGCACCTGGTTAGACTCAATCAAAGACAATTAATTAATTTATCATTCTAAAACAGTAAAAAAAGTACCAACTTAATTGATATTACACCTATTTTCCACAAAGCTTCCAGAGTCACATGCCTGCAGCACAGGAACGTATTGCTATCTTGCTCAAGAACTTCCAGGGGCTCCCTACTGCTCTTAGGATGAAATATAAAGTCTTCTGTTTGACATTTAATGCACTTTGCCATCTGACTCCAGCATTTTTACTTATGACTTCCTCCATTTAACACCAGCCATTACTACCATCAGCTTCCATGGATTTAATTATCGGCTCTGTGCCGAGGATTCCCAAATCTACCTTTCCTGCCCCAGTCTCTCTGCTGACCTCCAATCTCACATCTCCAAGTGCCTTTCAGACAGCTTGACCTGGCTGTCCAGTAGACATTGTAAACCCAACATGTCCAAACAGAGATCATTATCTTTCTCCCTAAACCCTCCCCACACCTCCTCCTTTCCCTATTACTACAGAGGGTACATCGTCCCAGTCCCTCAGGCTCGCAATCAGGGATCCTGGATTCTCCACCATCTCTTACCTCCCCCCTCCCCCAAAATCCAAGCCATTGCCAAGACCTGTCGACTTCACCTTTGCATCATCCTCAAATATGCCCTTTCTCTCCTCTGACAGTGCCCCTACCCTGGTGCAGACCCTCATCATCTCATGCCTGGACCATTATAATAGCTGCTAGTGGGTCTGCCTGCCTCAGGTCTCTCCTCGCTCCAATCCAGCCTCCATTCAGCTGCTAACATGATTTTCCTAGAGCACAGGTTTGACCATGTCACTCCCTCCTCAATAAACTGCAGTGGCTCCCTATCACCTCCAGGATCAAATTCAAAATGTTGCTTATTGTTCAAAGCCCTTCATAGCCCAGCCCCTCCTACCTTTCCAGTCTTCTTACACCTCACTCCCTGACAGGTATTCTGTGGCCTTCTGGCTGTTCCACAAACAATCCAAGTGTTTTCTCAGAGTGTTCCCCAGACCTGCAACACTCTCTCCCTTCAACTCTGCCTACTGACCTTCTGGGTTTCCTTCATGTCCTGACTAAAATCCCATTTTCTAGGAGAAGCTTTTCCCAACCTCTCTTAATTCTAGCACCTTCCCTCTCTTCATTATTCCCTGTTTTGCTTCTCTGATTATTTATCCTGTACGTAGCTTGTTTGTATGTATCTGTTTGCTTGTTGTCTCCACCATTAGACTGTGATCTCTTCGAGGGCAGGGACTACCTTTTGCTTCTTTTTATATCCCAAGTGCTTAGTATCCTCCTTCCCAAGACTACCTTGTATTCATTTTGTGTACATCATGTACATATTGTTTTGTTCGGCAGATCGTAGCTTCCCACAGAGTAGAGGCTGTCCCTTTTGTCTCTCCACCCCAATGCTCAGCACAGTGCCTGGCACGTAGGCCACGCCTAATGAATACTTGCTGATGAATTCATCAATTAAGTTAGGGTGAACACTTCTGCAGCTGTGTGGAGGATGGGTCAGGAAGCTAGGGAATGGAGGGATTCCAATGAGGAAAGTACTGTCAGGCTGGTTGGGGCTAGAGGTGATGGAGACCTTCAAACGCCCATTTTCAGGGATGTAACGAGGATTCCTATGATAAGTATGGTTCAGAGACCAGATGATATTTGATGTCTATTCCAACTCTTAAAGGATGGGGTGGGGGTACTGAGAGGGATTTGCTGAGGGTCCCATGGCCAGGACGTGTCAGAGGCAAGATTAGTGCGATGTGTTGGGCCTCCCTAACTATATCACTTAGCTCTCTGGCTGTTACGAATTTCCACAGGCTTTCAGATCAGGTACCTCATCTGTCTCATTTGACGACCAATTCAAACATAGCTTCCTGACACTCCTATCACATATTTACTGAGGTGAACAGTGCATGTGATTTATGTATCTTCTTTATAGTTAGTGCACAGATCCCAAAGCTTTCTCCATCATTACAAAACTCTTCCTGAAAGTCCCAGGGAAGGTGACGCAGGCCATAGACAGGACTAAGTAAAAACCTCTTACTTACTTCTCCCCCATGGTCACAGTCACGTAGTCAGTAACCGCTCGATAGACTCGGTCCACGCGGAAACATCGAAGAATAAGCAGCTTCTGGAAATCTGTCACACGGCTGTCATAGCCCAGAGGGAATGGAAACTGCTCCAGTGAATCCAAGTCATACCACTGGGACAAAGATGGCAGAGTTGATCAGATCAGAAAGGATATGGACCCAGTTGTCATGGGACAGTGTCTGCTTTCCATCTCATCCCCCAGCCAACCAGTTTAAAGTCTAGCTCAAGAAGGACAATTTAATTTAGCAATGCTCGTGGATTCCCAGCTTATAAGGAGGTATCAGTAGGAGAATTGGAATGAGATGCAGAGATCAATCCGTTACCTAACAATCCTAAAAAGTATTCTGGTCTAGAAAGGCCTAAACCTTTAAGGTTTCGGTTCTTAACTTTTCTTGTGTCACGGACCCCTTTGGTAGTCAGTCTGGGGAAGCCTACAGACCTCTTCTCAGAATCATGTTTTTAAATGCACAAAATAAAAGTTAGAATTATACCCTATCAATTAGGAAACCAATGATACTGAAATGCAGTTAACAAAAAAAAATTTTTAATAAAGTTTGTGGACCCCGGGTTAAAAATCCCCAGCTTCAACCAAAGTTGTAGTTTGGTAATTAGAAAGCAATTAGGAAAAGATACAAGCATGTGCAGACACAATCACATAGCTCACCTCCTTCCAGATGTGGTTCTGCTTCTCTAAGTCTTCAGGAAGTCGACCAAAGACATCTGCAAATAGCTCTGATAAAAGCATAATGTCTTCCCAGCCCTGATCAGCCAGCCAAGTGCAAGGCTTCTTTTGCTTGCTTTTCTCCAGGGAAATGTTTCCTGTTCACAACAAGGAAAAACAAACAACCCTTGTGATCTGCCAGTGGACACTGAGAGGACACACAACCCAGAGTACTCCCCTTTCTCTCGCATGTGGACAAGAGACACAGGAATTGAAAGAGAACAGTCATCATTTCTATCAAATGAGTCCAATCGGCCCAACTCATCACCCTGATGTGATGGCTCACTGTAAAATCAGCACAGCTACATTCTCATCAAAACTACAAAGTCCAAAGCCAAGTTGTAAATCTAATCCAATTTGATTTAGGTTTTCAGTAGGCTTTTTTAACGTCTTCACTATAGATTAGGAAAGCTGGGGGAGAAATGTGAAATTGTGCAAAGCCGTTTACCTTTCAAAAAGAAATCCAGTTCTTCTTGAGGGACCCTGCCATCTGCTTGCTCTATCTTGATGGTCATGTTAAAAGAAAAGAGCAGCTTGTGTCTCTCAAACAGCCCTGTGGTGAAAACACCAAGGAAGACTGAGGAAGAGTCCAATCCAATCCAGTTGGTCGGTCAGCCCCTCCACCCCCTCTGCTGTCCAGCTTTCCTGGACTGTTTGCCCTTCCAACAGGGCACGCTACACCTTCAGATTCAGGCCTGGGAAGCTCTTCACTCCTCCCCTCCTCTTCCTGGCTCCCCTGGTTTCCTTCAAAACTCAACTCTCATCCCCACCTTCTGCAGGAGGCCCTTCCTGATCACCCTGGCTGCTAGTGCCTTCCCCTTCAGATCGCCTTCCATCCATTCTCTAGGTAGCTGGCATGGTTATTTACATGGTATCTCCCCCGTCAGGATGGGAGCTTCCTGAAGGCAGGGGACCATGATTGTTTGTCATTGCTGTTGATATTTGGGGGTTTTGCCTTTATTTGTATCCCTAGTGCTTAGTACAGTCACCTAGTGCTCTTTCAAATTGAGTGGGGAGTGGGGGAAGGAAGGGGAGAAAATAAATGCTTGTTGATTGAAAAATAAAAAAATTTTAAAGGAAGAAAAAAGTTATTTCAGTTAAACTACCCCTCCCTTTTTGAACAGGTTTCTAGATTAGGGGAAAGGGGTAGAAATATCTCATGTTTGTAGATAAAACAGAGAGATGCAGTTTAGATGATAGGAGAGTTAGGAGGATTAGGAACAGATTGAATGACTGAACACCACTTAATGGATTGCTACCATTTTGGAGGGAATTTTGGAGGGGAATGTTCCAGGGATCTATCCGTGGCCCTGGGCTGCTAAACCTTTTTATAAGCGATTTGAATGACGGTATAAATGGTATTCTTATCAAATTAACAGATAACATGAAGCTGAGAGGGTTGACTAACACACTGAATGGCAAAATAAAGATTAAACAATGGGCTAAAACAACAAAGAAAATTAAAACTAAATGCTATGTAATCATAATGAATAAATTTGTTCCTGAAGAAGAGAAAGGACATGAAAATGCACTTCCCTTCTTTGTAGAGATGGAAGACTAGAGGTTTGGAATACTGTACATGCTGTCAGATTTGGTTGAGGTATTATTTAGTTTTGTAAACTGCGTTCCCCCCTCCCTTTTTTTACTCTTTACTATAGGGGATAGCATTCTGTGTAGGGGTGGAAGGAAGGATGCATTGGGAAATAAAAGACAGGTAAAAACAAAAGCTATCAATAAAAATTTTTAAAAGAAAAGAATGTACTGAATCTAGTGAAATGAATTTAACAGAACAAACGTAAAGTCCCATACTTGGATTCAAGAAATCAATTGCACAAATACAGAATGAGGAAAAGTATGACTAGATAACAGTTCTTGTGAAAAAGAACTGGGGACAGTAAGTGTTATATAAAGCAACAGTGAAATGTGGCAACGAAAAAAAAATAATCTTCATTGCATTGTGAGAGGACACGTCCAAAACAAAGAAAATGACAGTACTATTATAATTCACTCGTGTTAGACTAGAACTAGAATATTGGAGGGATGCTGGCATATATCCAGGGTGACCAGGATAGTGACAGACCTGGATATGCTATACCAAGATGCCATTCTATAAGAGGAAAGGGAGAATTGTGTAGTAAAGAGTGCTGGACTTAGGTCATGAGACATAGGTTCAAAGCATAGCTCTGACCCTGGGGAAATCCTCACCTATCTAAGCCTCAGTTTCCTCAACTGTAAAATGGTGGGTGATATCTGTACCACTTCCTTCATAGGATGGTTGTGAGGAAAACATTTTGTAAACCTACACTACAGAAGCACTACAGAAAAATTATTGATTACTATGCTAGCTGTCTTCAGGAACAGAGAGAGAAGAGAGGAAAGAGAGAAACAGAGAAGAGAGAAAGAGAGGGAGAGAAAGGACAGAGATTGAAAGAGAGAGAGGGAGAAAGATGGAGGGAGGGGAGAAAGGGGGAGAGAGGCAGGGAAAGAGAGACACAGAGACAGAGAGACAGAGATGTCTGCTTGACATAAGAATCAGTTTGCTAACAATTAGAGCTCTATAAAATTAAAATTTTCTGCCTCAGAAGGAAGTAGATTCTTCTCCCTAGAGACACTAGTTGAACATATAGTAGTGGATATTCTTATTCAGGTAAAGGATGAACTAGAAGGTCTCCCAGGTCCCTTCCAACTCTGAAATTCTGTAATTCTGTCATTTTAATGAACCCTTTCTTCTTATAACCTGAATTACCAACCCCATTCTCTGTAAATACAAATTTTCATAGACAGGTTTCCCTAAAGTCGGGGATGTGATTGCATGATTACCACAGCTTGCGTGACTGACATAACCCCCTTAAATTCAATAATTATTACTGAAGACCTACAATGCCCACAAAACTGAGGGTGTATTCATCTTGCTAGAGAGTTATGCTGACCTGTGCAGCCGTAGTTGTAGACGTTGAAAGTTAGAGTGTCCATAATGTTTTTTAACCTCCTTGGAAGAAAAGAATCAGGCAAAGATTTCTTAAGTGAGAGAGTGAAGACATCTAAGAAGGCTGACAATGAATACTGATACATGGTGTTCACGAGTGCCATTTCTGATAAAACAAAGAACAAAATGGCACCCCTCTTGGCAGCAGGCCGGTAGCCGTCCCGCAGTCGGTCAATGTCCACTGCTGTCTTTTCAGCCAATTTGAGTTTCTCTGACACCTAAAGGAAAGGTCTGCATCAGAACATGGTTTTTTCTGTTTGTTTGTTTTTCATATAAAGGAAATCTGTAAAGTCATGAAGGTGCAATTTTGTGATGCGCTGAAAAATTAGTGGGGAAAGGAAATCAAGATGTGAGTGTGATGCTTTCAAGTAATTGAAAGAAATCTGCTAGGCCAATGAGACTCAGAGGGCGTCATAACTTGTCAGCAGCTTTGGTCTCTGGCCACAACTCTAAGTACAGCATCTCATCTACTTTAGCTGCCTCTTTCTTGTCCCCCTAGGTCTTCCTGACTCCCCCCCCCATCACTCTCTCCCCTACATGTAATGGTGACCCCAGAGGAGCAGCCTCGAGCAAAGCACAAGCATGTGCAGAGCCTTCTTCCGCCCCACATGGGGCTAGTAGTGATGACATGCACACACGGCCAACATGCGCGGCAAGAGCTCCCCTTACCTCAGTGGCCTTCGTCTTTGTCTCCTCCAGTGTCTGCACCAAGTCCACATTATCCAACATGTTTCCGGTGGATGTTGCCAGTTCTCGGAGGAGGGAATCTTCCAGGTCTTTCAGCAAGTTTTTGTTCTCACTCGTCTCCTGGATGAGATGCTCCCTTTGCTCCTCCAGTTCTCTTCTCTCATAGGCCACAATGACACTCAGCAGCTGGTCCTCGAGGCCTTTCAATGTGACTGTGGATGGGACACAGAGAATGGCCTTATTTTCAGGACTTTCCAAATATAGTGTTTTCCAATTTTTATTTTTCCTTGTGTGTAATGACAATTTAGATTGGAAGATCTTTCCCACCCATTAATAGGCCGTGTGACTCGCTTATGTCACAGGAAGCCTAAGTCACATATGGTGGGAGGAGCTGGCTGAGAGGAAAAGGAAAGTATGTCACAGGAAATACAGGGAGAGAGCAGTTAGAACCAAGGGAGAGAGCAGACGTGCTATCTGTGCTGTGAGTGATTGTTGGTGGCAAGGCCCCAGCAGGGGGGTGGAAGATTATGGGATGGCGAGGCTCCATGCTGTGATAGTGTGTTTTAAGTTCCTTGCTGTTATGATAAAGTGGACTTACTGGTTTTAGGAGCTGGTTGCTGCTTGAATGGGTTGGACTTATTGGTTATGGGATTTAGTCCTCTGGTATCTGAATAAATGTTTTACTTCTTCTACCTTCTATATGGAGAGTCTCTCATATTTTGCAATACGGAATTACATAGCCATATTCACAATTATCATTGATGTTGTGTTTATTGCCTTGCTAATACATCATGTCATCACATAACACAAATCAGTCAGTGCACTGAGCCAAAAGTGCAGCACAGTCTCTGTGCTTGAATAGTTTATACTACATGAAATGATAATTGCAAAGATCAGGGAGAACTTCCTCTGGGGAAGAGATGATCCATGAACTTTAGTCCTGAAAGAAGAAAAGGTTCTAAGGCATAGCGATGAGGAAGGAGAGCATTCCAGGCACAAGGGACAGTGTTTGCACCACCCCCAAAAAAAGAGAAGAAATAGGATCCTAAGTCCAGTGAGCAGCAAAAGGATATTTGGGCTGGAACTGGGGTTGTGTGAAGGGGAACAATATGAATATCTGGAAAGTGAAGAGGAGGAATGAGAAATTACCTTGTATTTACTTATCTACGCAAATGTCATAGCCCCTAAGTAGAATGTAAACTCCTTCAGAGAATGGGACCATTTTGCCTTTACATCTCCAGGGTCTACCACAGTGCCTTGCACATGGTAGATGGACATTGTTTGTTGCTGTTTGTCCTTCCTTCTCGAAGAGGACCAATGACATCAGGGAGGTGATGCCACGGCATGCAAGTGGATCGGATTTAAGTGAGGAGGGCTGTGCAAAGTCACCAGCCTCACTTTCTTCTCTGGAGCCATCTGGATCCAGCGGGAATATACAGATCAGGATGACTGGAGATGGCCCCATGCAGTGGGAGATGTTGGCCTTTTAAAGCTAAGGTCTCAGTTTGACTGAGGCAAAGCTCATTCAGTGATTAAGGCTAGGTAAGAAATGAGGCAAAGAATGGCTTGTTTTACCTAGTCAAAAAAAATCATTCTGGGAGGGGAAGACCCTCAGGGTTTCTGGCCAAAACAGAAACAATTGCTATCTACGTTCACTCTGAGCCATCAGACCCCAACCATGCCTTGCACATGGTAGGTGCTTATAAATGCTTACCGAATGAATGAATAAAATGTAAGGTACAGTCAGACTGTTCAGGACTTTAAATTACAAAAGTTGTACTTTTTCCTAGACTAGGGAGCCATTGAGTAGTCTCAAGCAAGGGAATGACATTGTTAGAATGGTGCAATAGAAGCATTAGTTAGTATTATTATTAGACTGGAATTCTAGAACCATAATAGAAGATTTAATCTTAAATCTAATGATACTCTGATAGGACTCCATAATCACAGCTCCTTGAAGAGATAAGAGTGCTAGACTTGGAACGAGAAAGACCTGAGTTCAAATCCTGACTCGGACACTAACTATATGACTCCCAGAAAGCCAATTCACCTTTCTGGGCCTCAGTTTACTCAACTCCAACATCAAGGGGTTGGCCTCTGAGGCTCTTTACAGGTCCAAGTCTATGACCCAATGATTCCAAACAAAGATCCTGTCCATTCTCACCAGTGTAGTTGATCACCATGGCTTTTCCAAACACGGATGGAGAATATTTGGGATTGGCCAGTTTGGTGTTCAGGTAGAGTTTGAAATTCGTATCATAATCAACTTCCTTGTCTCCCAATATAATAAACTGTCGTCCTTGAATGTTTTTCACATTTTTTTCCAATACATTATCGATCACTGGGTCAATATATTCATCCACATCTTGGAACAAGAAAGGGGTACCATACTTTATGGACATTTCCAGCTGTTTGAGGAAATCAGCATCATTAAAAGAAGCAACCTGAAAAAAGACCAGAACAAATGGAAAGTGAATACGCCCTCACCAAAAGAGGGGGTGCTGAGGCTCTTAGCCTTTTTTGTGCCCTACACCTCGTGGGCAGTCAATCTGGGAAGGGCCATGGAGCCTTTCTCAGGATAATGTTTTCAAATGGATCTAACAAAATAGATAGGATTGCAAGGGAACTAATTATAGTGAAATACAGTTATCAAAATATTTTTAATAACCAAGTTCTTAGACCGCAGGTAGAGTAGAAGAATGGGGTGTCAGTAAAGGCTGCCTTTGAAATGGAGAACAGAAGTGCTAGAAGACAAAAAGGGGCAGATTAGAACAAGGAAGTATGTAAAAGAGAAGAAAGTGTGTGTTTCTGTGAGTATGTCTCTGAGCGTGTCTACATATCTCTGATGAGCTCTCTGTGTGTATCTGTATCTATGTGTATCTGTGTGTCCATGTGTCTGTGTGATTGTACCTGTATGTGTCCGTACATGTCCATGTGTCTGTGTGACCATGTCTGTGTGTGCCTGTGTCTATTTTGTCTTATCTGTGTATGTCTTTGCACATGTGTGTGTCCACCTATACGTCTGTGTCCACACATTTGTCCACATGTGTCTGGGTGTGTATCTCTGTGTGTTTATGTATCTGTGTTTATCTATTGTGTCTGTATGTGCCTATGTGTGTCTTTGAGTGCCTGCATATGTATCCATGTGTGTATCTGGATGTCCACATATGACATGTACAAGTATGTTTCTGTGTGCGTCTGATCTGTGTGTTCATGTATCTGTGTTTATCTGTATGCGTGTCTAGTTTAGCTGTGTGTATCAGTGTGTGTCTTTGAATGACTGTATATGTGTCCATGTGTATGTCTGTACGTCCACATATGTGTCCATGAGTGTCTGTGTGTGCCTGTGTGGGGGTCCCCACGTGATTGTGAAGCCCGGGGGGTGGGGTGGGGGGAAAGAAGCACTAGCTGGAAAGGAAAAAGCTGTGGCCACTCCGCATTTGCTCTGAGCAATGAGCTGGCAGCATCATAACACCAGGGCTGGAAGGGCCCTCAGAGGCCATCTCATCCACCATGTGCCTGCCAGTGAATCCTCTCTACTCCAGCTCCAAAAAGGGGTCAAGCAGCCTTCCCTTGAGGACCCGCACTGAAAGGGGGTCCTCTGCCTCCCAGAGAAGCTTTCTCCATTTTTGCATAGCCCTGATCCAGTGGTGGTATTCAAATAAAATTAACAACCGGTTCTCTACCCCAATGACCATTTTAAGTACACAAAAAGATATACCAAAAAGTAGTGCAATATTTCATGCATCTAATATTCAAACAAGAACAATAAAAGAGGTACACAAAACTAGATTATAAGAAAGTTTTACAATATTAATGAAAAAATATTAAATAATACCTGACAAAAACATATCCTTATGGAGCTACCACGTGACCACAGCAGCCCATGTTGGAACATATGCAGAACCAAAACTCACTCTACCTATTCTCACTATTTTTTTCTTCTACTTCCATGACTTCCAAAATGGGCAACAAGATAATCCTTGAAATCTGTATTTCTATTGGTTCAAAATCATTTCAGCGTGTAGATCAGAAGAGTTGCTGATAACATCAGCCCTACCCGTAGGTTGTTTTTTTCTTCTTTTCTCTTTATCCAGTTTAGGGCTTGCTGCTGGGGATCGATACACAAAGGAAAGCGACTAGCTCGCGTGGTGAGAATGCCATTCTGGACAGAGAGCTCATCAGGAGGCAGGCCCTGGGAGCCCCACCTGGGGATCAGAACATCAGAAAATCAGTCCTGCATCCAAGGCTTCCCTGATTGTTTTTACTGTGTTGCTCAGTCTAAATGCCAACGGCTGAGCAGAAAGACAGTCTGGCTCTAAGGGAAGGGAATAGACCAATAACCCGGTGCCCAGTATTAGGAGGAAACATCTGCCTGCTCTATCCCTGCTCTCGGGAAGAAGTGGAGGCCAGCTCTATTTCTACACTAAATCCAGGCTCCGCCCAAGCCTGGCTTCCTCCAGCATCACCACAGCAGGGGACTACCCACCACCCTGCTGTCCCCTCCCTTGTTCCACGAAATAACAGCACCAGTCTCTTGGCCGAAGAGCGTCACCTACCTACTGATTTCCACGTCATCTGTGAGCAGGTTTTCTAGTCGAAAAGGCTGACTCAGAGGGATTTCCCGTTCCAGTAAATCTCCTTGCCACACCACATTGACCATCTCATTTCGAAACTCCCAGTTGAAGGCCCCTTCGTAGCTCAGGAAGGCTGAGCAGAGCAGACAGTCGCCCAACAACTTGAATCTCCGGTGTATCAGCTCGTCCAAGTCAGCCAGCCATCTGATGGGGAAGAGACAGTCACCCCAGGTCAGTCATTAGGTTCAGACCCAAGTGGATGGAAACTTCAGAAGACTCACAACTCTCCCAGCAGCAGTAGAAGTCTATTTGGCAAATTCTGCCAAGTCAGCTATTTCTTCAGGCTGGAAGAAATATACCATCAGATGAATAATCGGCAACATTAGCAAAATGGACATGTCCAAAAACACTGGCATGGGACAATATTACCCATCATATTTAATAACTCACAGATTATGTCTTTACTCACTGACTTCTCAAGCCACAAAGGACCTCGCAGGTCACTTTATCACCCTGCCAGTAGTGTGCTGACTCCCACAACCATTGGAATCAGACACCAAGCCAGAAGCCACCAAACCCCCAAAGTTCTAGGTGCCTCAGGGATCTGTCATATGCTTTATATCATATGTGCTTCCCTAGTCCCACAGTTTGTACGGGTCCTTTGTACTTAATGGGACATAAAGTCTGTTTACCAATGGTCTTTGCATGCCTTAGATGCGCAGAAAAGAAGCCTCTTGCTGAGTAAGTCAAGCCACAGGAGCCATTGTACAATGGTGAATGTCCCAATTCAAACTACTCACCTTCTAGATTCCACATAAAAAACTTTTCTAATTTTCTTTCATGAAATTAAGCTAACCTCACATTTTCTGAGCCCAAGCCAGAAATCAGCTTGTCAGCAGCAATCAACCGCCTTTCCATGATCTCTGCTTCTTCCTGGAGCTGTTGCTTCTCCAATATGGCTGCCTCATATTTGGCTCCCAAAGCTTCTAGCTCAGCCTGGAGTGTGGCCAGCTCATTCTGAATTCTTTCCAGTTCTCTTTTGCTGAGGAAATAGTTTCTCTCCAGCCTTGCCACCTGTTATTTTAAAGAGTAGACACGATGCCTAAGAATTGGGGAAGGGAGAGGGGCTACAAGGATACAGGCCCTGTTCTAAGGCTTCGACCACACCTATGTGATCCAACAAAGGATTCAGGGGGCCAAGTGACTTAGTGCCACAGGCTACCACAACCTGGATTTCTTTCTTCAGCCACTTTTGCAACTACTTGCTTCCAAGACTCAATCCTTCAACCTAATTAGACCAATGCAATTTGCATTTAAGTGAACACAAGGTCACATTTCTCTGTATGTGTGAGTGTGTAGATATATGTGTGTTAGTATAGAGATATGTGTGTAGACATGTGTATGGATATGTTTACATATATGTATGTAACCCCTATCTCGAAGCCCATTGGTATGGGACTGTCTCCTTATTAGTGGAGATAAAGGCCCTGCCCTGTGTGAGGGGCAGGAGGAGTTGGCAAGAGAACACTCTTCAGGGTAAATCCCCTTTGGGCACTCCCCAAGCTTCAAGTCTTCAAGTGTCACATCTTTGAGAGAGAAGACGGAAAAGGCCAACCCCACTTCTGATTGCTAAAGGAAAAGATTCCAGGAGGAGCTGGCAGGCTCCATCATGCCCCTGTCCCCATCCTGTTATGATTTGGATAAATGGGTTTCTTTGCTATTCTCTATGTGTGTTCATCATGCACTTGGTATTAGGTGGGGAAGGGGTCAAGCCTTGGATATAGAGCTTGGGGTCCTCCTTCTCCACCAAAATGACAAAGTAATCCAACTAGATGGAACCTGATCATATCCCCTAAATGAACAATATTTAAGAGAGAAAATAAACTCCTAACCCAGTACCCCTTTTATCTGAGGAGAACAGAATAGCCTCCCACCCCAACTTCTTATTTCCTCTCTTGGCAGGAATTTAAAGTCTCCCTTGGAGAAAGATGGAGAGAGAAGAGTCTAGAAACATTTATTCTCCTTCCCTTTGAGCCACAAGACAGCTCTCTCCTTACACACAGGCCTCTCTGTACATGTGGACCTCTCACTATACATGGGGCTCACTCTTTTTTTCCTCCCTACATATATATGTGTGTATATATATATACATATATATACATATATATATATGTATATATATAATTTCCATGTGTACACTGATGACTTCTAGCATTAAGATATGGCTCTAGGTTAAAAGTGCAGAAGAGGGCATTTAAAGGCAAGGGTGGCACCAATGAGTCGTTTCTTTGCTTTTTAATCAACAGGAACAGTTAGTAGAAATACAAATGCTCCATTCTTGGTTTTCCAAATTATATCTTAACTTGCCTTAATGAAGCACATTCCAAAACCTTTTTTTTTCATTCTCTTCATATACAGAATTTGACAAAACCTTTGGAGAACTTGGCTCCTCCCATTCCCTAATTCATCTAAAAGGGGGTGTATTTTAGGGCTGGAATCTACAAGGAAGTGCAGGGAGGGGTTTCTAATGCAGACCAACAGGGAAGGGTTGTGGGCATATGAGATGCCAGTTAGCTCCAGACTGGACTCAGCCTAGTTATTTTCTAGGGTTCACAAATGAGCAGTACCTTGTCTCTTTTGGGCTTGATTTCTTTAAAAACATCACAGTAACCCATCACAGCTTCAACAAACTTCAGCATGCCCAACCCTGCTTTGCTTACGGCTTCCATTTCTTCAAAGGTTGTATTGAGATTCTTTAAGAGAGCTTTAAGATAAGATATTGAAACTTTTCAGTCAGTGGGTCAGTCAACAAGCATTAATTAAGTGCCTACTACTCCTCAGACACTGTGCTAAGTTCAGGGGTTGCAAAATGGAGGGGGGGGGCACAAAAACAGCCCTGCTCTCAAGGGGAGGTGGGAGGAGACAACAGGCAAACAAGTATGTACAAACACAATACATACAGAGGTATGGAAATGATGTCAGGAAGAAAGAACAAAGATTAAGAAGCCTGGAAAAGCCTTCTGGCAGAAGGTAGGATTTTAGTTGGGGCTTGAAGGAAGTCAGGGAAGTGAAGGGCACAAGAGAAGGAAGGAGTTCCAGGTATGAATCACAGCCAGTGAAAATACTTTGTGTGAGCAGCAGCAAGGGGGTGGAGTACATGGGGATGGAGGAGGTAAGACTGGGAAGGTAAGAGGGAGCCAGGTGATGAAGGGCTTTGAATGCTGAGCGGAGCATTTTGTATTTGATCCTGGAGGTAATGGGGAACCACCAAAGTTTGTTGAGTGGAAGAGGGTGTGGAGGGGTTGACATGGTCAGACTTGTACTTCAAGAAAACCAATCTGACAGCTGAGTGAAGAATAGACTGGATTGGACAGAGACTGGAGGCAGGCTGACCCACCAGCCACTACTGCAATAGCCCAGGCCTGAGGGGATGTGGGGGCCTGTACCAGGGTGGGAGCAGGGTCAGAGGAGAAAAGGTGAGGTATTCAAGAGATGCTACAGAAGCGAAATGGACAAGAGAGGCTGCAGGTGGGGGGGGGGGGGGTGAAATAGACGAGAGAGGCTACAGGGGTGAAGGGGACAAGAGAGGCTGCAAAAGGGGGCATGAAATGGACAAGAGAGGCTGCAGGGGGTGAAAGGGACAAAAGAGGCCGCAAGGTGGGGGGGGGAGGTGTGAAATAGACAAGAGAGGCTACAGGGGTGAAGGGGACAAGAGAGGCTGCTGATGTGGAATCAACAGGCCTTGGCCACAGCTTGGATATGAGAGGAGAGAGTGAGGAGTCATCCTGACTCCTAGGTTGTGAACTTGAGGGACTGGGAGGAAGGTGATGCCCTTGACAGTAATAGGGAAATTCAGAAGGGGGGAGGGTTTGGGATGAGAGGGAAGATAATGAGTTCCATTTTAGATGTGTTTTGGTGTCTGTGGGACACACAGTTCCAGAAAATGAGGCATGGCTGTCACTTTGAAAAAAGAGAGAAGTGAGATGCTTTGGGGCTAATGAAGTACTCCTGATTCATTAATAAATACGTCCATAAAATATAGATCCAACTGCCAAGATCTGAGAGCCCCAGACATGTGTTTCATAACTGATCATTTGGATATGAGAGAAGCCTCTAGAAGGGCAAAGGCAAACTTACATGAGCTGAATTGGAGCCTCGACCCAAAGTCCCTTCTTCCTACTAGACTTTCAAAGTCTCTGTTGAGAGGCTCTGCCTGCATGTACAGCTGAATCTCTGCCAAGCCGTGCCTGCATTGCATCTGCCAATGCTGGCAGGCCTGAGACCTAGGGCCCAGGTTTGCAATGAGGTCATTAAAGTTCTGGGGAGAGGACCCTCGCTTGCCACAGCCATCATCTCAGCTGGAAGAGGGTCCTCAGATAAAACCATCACAAAGCTACACATTAGAGCTCCCCTACAGTGGTCTTTCAATCTAACTGGAAACAGATAACATGAAGGGAGAATTTATTGTGGAGGGGGCAAAACTAACATCAAAATGACACAAGAATCAGAGGACAACATCCTGGTATTGGGGCAGGTATCCTGGAACAGGAGGCCTAGGTCACAGGACCAAGGCTCAGATCTTGGTTCTGCAGCCGCTACCCAGGTGAGCAGCCTGGAGCAAGCCACTGAACCTTCTCTGGGTCTCATTATCCCCCTCGCTGAAATGGAAGGACTGGACTAGTTACTGTATTGGGTCCAGTTTAAACCTATGATGGAGGCCTCTATGAACTTAGAACAAAAACATCAGGATAAAGACTTATACAATTATAATTTCTTTCCTCATTGATAATAGAGTATGATATTGATGACGTAGCTATAGATACAGAGATATAGGAATAGATATAGATACAAGCATAAATACAGGCATTGAAATAAATATAGATATAGGCATAGATAATATAAATATAGATATAGATATCATATAGATACAGGTGTAGATGTTATAAATATAGATACAAGAATAGATATAGGTATAGATGATATAAATATAGATACAGGAATAGATATAGGTACAGATTTTATAAATATAGATAGAGACATAGATATAGGTATATATAACATAAATACAGATATAGGCATAGATATAGGTGTAGATGACATAAATATAGATAGACATAGATGTAGGAAAAATTGGTCTTTAAGAAGAATCATACCTTCTCCTTCAGAATTCAGGCCTGAAGGATATTTGGGTCCTCGGGAACCAAAGCACCAAAGGGCCGACTGTTAATTGGTAACTTGGGACACATATTCACCATCTACTTTTTAATGTGTCACCATTAGCTCTATACTAGAGAAAGTCTACTAGGAAAATGTCAAGGTCATCTACTGGGAAAAGGTCAAGGTCAGGTCAAAGCCTTATCCTATCCTTCTGTGGGAAGTGCAAGCTACGAGAAAAATCATATGGGAAGCACCAAATGAAAAGGCTGTGTCCTGGCAGATGAAACCTGGGGCTACCTGCAGATTTTGTAGATGCCATTGAGAATGAGAAAAGAATTTTGCTTTTTAAGAACTTTGAGAATTTAAGAATTTTAAGAATTTTGTTTTTAAATCCCCTTGCTGAAGTAAAGCTGCAGACCCTGTAAATGTAAAATCACTTGCTCCTTCTCAGGCCTGGGTTATGTATTTCTCTGTAGGGCCCCAGCTGTATCTCTCTCCCAAGAAATCAAACAAACCCAAAACTCTAGGGTTTTATCTAGATTGAAACAAACCAACAAAAGCACAGGAAGCTCTAAAGAAAGCTGGGACAGTGTCCATCTCTAGTCATCTTCACTTGCCTCGTATGTTTTTGACTTGGCCCTGGGTGATTGAATCAAAGTCCATCTCCATGAGAGACCTCAGGAAGTTCGGGTCAGACATCATGCCTTTGGCCGTCTTCCAGTTGAGCTCCTTGTACCCCTTCATAATCAGAATACACTCACAGACAGTTTGCACTTGTTTAGGAGGCTTAGCAAAAGACCTAGAGGAGAAAAAGACCAAGGAAATCAAAATCACAAAATATAAATCAAGATGGGCTTGAGTGGGATAGGGGTGGGAAGTAGCATGTTGAGTTCAGTGGCAGTGGAGCTTTGAAGTTGGAGGGGGCGGTCAAGAGACTGATAGGTTTGAGTTATAGCTTTGGTGCTTTCCAGATGTGTGACCATGACCTAATTATGTAACCTGTCTGAGCCTCACTGGACTGAAAACGGAGATAGTAATGCTGTAGGAACTCTGCCAGGCCTGCCCTACCCCATAGAGTTCAACCTCCTCATTTTCAGGTGAGCAGAGTGAGGCCCAAGGCACTTAACTGAGAGTAAGTGACTTGCCCAAGGTCACTGTGGGTTGTAAAGTATCAGAGGCAAGATTTGAACTTGAGCCCCCCAATTCAGGAGTCATTGCTTTTTTTTACTTTTCCATAGACCATGTAAGGCCATGTAAGGAGGCTCCCTTTCATGTGCTCTGTGTATGAGAAATGTGTAAGGTTTGCTCTCTCATCCAAATATGACTCCCAAAGACCCCAAAGCATAAATCCAGAAATGAAGACAAGAAAGAGCACTCTTTTCTCCTTCCCAGAAAGTCCAGAGATGGAGAGGCAGGAATCAGAGATAGTGACCCCAAAAAGCAATTCCCTCAAAATATGAAGGCACAAAGACTGAGCCATTGTATTGGCTGCTCCATGCACTGGCATCCAAGTCTTTGCATGGACAGACAACACAGGGCCACCAAAAGAACTCCAAGGGACACTGGACATAAACCTGAACTGGAGAGTGGAAATCAGGACCATTCCAGAACCAACGGCTGTGAGAAAGGACATCTGGCATACTACTGAATTAAACCAAGGACATGGAAATGAGATAAAGGGGACAGCGTGGTTTGTTTTAGGGTTTTTTTTTTTCACTTAGGCACAGAATTTGGAGATGGGAAGGGACTTAACTCGGCAAAGGTGGAGGACAGTATGTGCACATTTCTGTGGAGCGTCCCAGCCTCTTACCAACCCCCAAACCCATGTACCTGGGCTTATCCAAAAGCAAAGCAAATCTTTTCTACCAAGAAACAACACAGACAGGCTGCATTCCTAACTTTGACTTCTCAGCCCAGGAAAGAGGACAACTTCATTTGGCACAGGTAATTAGCAAAGGGATAGTTAATCCTTATTCCTGGAAAAAGACAACTTCTTGCTACCAACAGCAACATCTCCAGATTAAGTGCTTTGGTTTCTGGACACAGAAACTGTGCAATCCTAAATCAAATACTTCATTAATAAAAAAAGGTTATTTGTCTTCAAAGAAATGAGCACACAGAAAGGAAAAATGACAGTGGTGGGTACAGCACGAGCTTTAGAATCAGGCTGGACAAAGCCAGCTTGGGTAATGAGTACATGAAGGGAGGCAGTGAGGTTCAGTGGAAAGAACATGGTCCTGGATTCAAAGGACCTGGGTTCAAATCCTACCCGTGATGCTCACTACCTGGGTGATACTGGTTGAGTCACTTACATAGATCTCAGCTTTCTCATCTGAAAGATGCAGGGATTGAATGAGAAGGCCCTTCCAGCTCTGTGATTGTATGACACATTTATACTACCTTTGCCCAGGCCGCCCCCATTGCAACATGCCTGAAATGCCCCCCTTCCTCACTGCCACCTCTTTGACTCCCAGCTTCCTTTGAGGCGCTGCTCGGGCACCATCTTGAATTGGAGGCTTTTCCTGACCTCACTCCCGCCTGAAATTACTTTGTACTATTTCACCTGTGCTCTGTATTTCTTTATCTGTGTACCTGTTCTATACCACCCTCACCCTCTACCAGTAGAAGAACACAAGCTTCTTGAGGTCAGGGACCGTTTTGCTTTTGGCATTGTATACCTAGCACTTTCTACAGTGCCTCAGATTATGCGTTCAGTCATTTCAGTCACATCTGACTCTCTCTGACCCCATTTGGGGTTTTCTTGGCAGAGATAGTGGAGTGGTTTGCCATTCCCTTCTCCAGATCATTTGACAGATGAGGAAACTGAGGCAAACAGGGTGAAGTCGCTTGCCCAGGGTCACACAGCTAGTAAGTATCTGAGGCTAGATTTGAACTCAGGAAGATGATTCTTCCTGACTTCAGGCCCAGGGCTCTATCCACTGCACCACTCAGCTGCCCCAAATGCCTGTTGAACTTAATTGAATTGCTACGATTAAAGATGCAAAGTCATACAATGGATAACACCTTGGAAAGACTCCTGGGCGGATGAGTCAAAAGGGAGAAAGGCTTCGGCAATAAGTAAGAGCAGAGGGAACTTCTTCAAAGACACCAGGGCAATATTCTTTGTTTGAATTTCATTAATGGTGTGAGATGCAGCTTCCAGAGTCCACTAAAGAACAATCTAGGGGTGGTGCAGACAATGCAGAGAAAGGCTCTTTAGGCCACCCTTCTGCCAAGGGGACGAACTGCCTGGATGAACTCCTTTTACCCACTGATTTTTGAAAGGCTAGCCACGAGCTTTGTCTGATAACTACAACTGGGAATTACGAACAGGGCAGCCACTGGTTTAATCTTTCACATGTTGGTCTGTTCAAAGAGGAAGAAAAGCATATGTGGATCCCATTCAACCTAATAGTGTATAATGTTTATTATTGTTGTTCTGGACCTAGGTGTAGAATCCATTAACCAATCAATCAACAGCCTTTATTAGGCACCCAGTGTTTGCCCTGCAACTACACCTGCTGTTCTCTATTTGTATCCCCAGCACTTGGCACATGATAAGCCTTTCTGGGGTGCTGGGCCTAGAGTCAGGGAGACCCAAGTTGAAATCCGGCCTCAGAGATTTACCAGTTGAGTGACCCTGAGAAAGCCACTTAACCAATGATTGCCTCAGTTTCCTCAACTGTAAAAGAGGGATAATGATGGCACCTACCTCTCAGGATTGTTGTGGGATCAAATGAGATACTCGTAAAGCACTTAGCACGCAGGGCTTGGTATGTAGATGGTACCTAATAAATGCCTGTTTCCTTTTCATCAAGGGGAGACAATACATGTATACAAGATGGGAACAAGATGATTTGAAGAGGAGGACACGAGCAGCCGGGGAGGGGATCAGGAAAGGCCCCATGGAGAAGTCAGGGATTCTCACAACAGGAAACCTCCCTCTACCAACCCAGACCAGCACCTTCTCTGTAAGCGGGGGAGTCTCTGGGAAGTCCCCTGGAGGGCTCAGTGTCTAGGGTCTACACAGCCAGCGGGGCCAGAGACAGCTCTCGCACCTCGGCCTCCCCGAGGCAGCGCCTCCATGTCCCTGGGCATGAGGAAGTTACCTGATCTCTGTGACGTCAGACTTGTCCAGCTTCTGCAGCTCCAGCTTGGCCGCCTCCAAGATGGGCATGGCTTCCTCCAGGGCCGTCTCGGCCTCCGCTTTCTCTACGGCAATGATCTTGTTCTGTTCCTCTATCTCCATGGCCTTCTCTTCAGCGAGCTTCTTCTTCTCCTCCGCTGCAGGACAAGGTGGGGAAGTATAATGTCTCAACTGATGCGAACACACAGGAATGACTCGGCTGTATTGGACTAATGCCCTTCTTTGGACATGCTCTCTGGGCTCACCGTGGACAGCCTCGCCAGGAGGAGCGCTGAGCTCTCGGACCCCGGCGTCCGCAGGCCTCCCCGGCTTCTCTCCTCTTTTCTCCCTTCTGGCCCCCTGCCCTCTCTACACCTCTCTCTCATTTGGATGCTTGGCTCTCTGGAGCAGCTCCTTCCATGCTGAGGCTATCCCAGGGAAACAGTCCCTTCTACTCGCCAGTTTATTTACATTCCCCGCTCTCTCACTGGCCTCCTTTTCCTATGCCCATCTTTTTTCCTACTACTACTTTCCCAACAGATTTAGGTTTATCGTCATTATCAAGTATCTAGTACTGGACTTGGAGTCGGGAAGATCTGAATTCGAATCCCACCTCAGACACCTCCCAGCTCTGTGATCCTGGGCAAGTCTGGGCCTCAGTCTCTTCATGTGTAAAATAAGAGGGGAGGGCTTGTGGCCTGCCCCTATGACCGTAAGGGACAAGGCTGGCTGAGAACACGAGGGTAGAGATCAGAGGAGGAAACAAAGCATGTTGTCCTTTGGGCAGGTGAACCACGCGCTGTTGGGGCATAAAGAGGAAAGGGACACGGACTTCAGTGTTTCATGGCACGGGGCCGTGACACGGCTGTGAGGGGGACTTCCGTTGTCCGGACACCTGCCAGGAGAGCAGCTCATCATCTCTCCACTGGGAGAGGGAAGGGCCTTGTGTTCGTGCCATCTGGGGAACGTCTGAAGGAACTGGAGAACAGAACAATGGGGGGTGTGAAGGGACATCATGGGGAAGGTGGATGAGACACTTCCTCGGAGGACAGCATCAGGAACAATGGGTGAAAGCAGCAAAAAGGCACATTTTTGGCTCCATGTCATCTAGCAATGAGAGCCTTTCAGAAGCAGGACGGAGCCTTGGGTGGAGGAGGTGCTGAGGGTGCATTACCACTCATCACGACAAGCTACAGAAGGATTATTTTCCAGGAGTGGGGGAAGTAGATGGCCTATGAAGCCCCTCCAGCCCTGAAATCCTGTTACCCCATGAGGTGGGTAGTACCAGTGTGGTTACAGATAGAGAAACCAAGGCTCAGAAAGGTGATTTGCCTAAATCTGCTGACCAAAAGGTCAGCAACAAAACAACAAAACTCTCAACAGCAAAACTGGCCTTCTTTCCACTACACCACATGCCCTAACAAGCAAAGGAAGGAAGAAGGTAATAAATGTCTGAGGCATGTTCAGGAGACAGTGTGTTGACCAGTTTGGTGAAGGCTGAACAACTGTAAAAAGATCTGGTAAGAAAGAAGGATGAGAGATTGGCTCCAGAGAGGCCAAGGAGGGATTGGGCAGCCAGAGAAAGGGCTGCTACAGTTAATGTTGTCGTTAACACTGAGGGGGTTCACAAGGGGAGTGGGGATGATGAGCACAAGCTACAGCTTTAGGAGGATCAGTCTGGAATCCAGGAGCCAGTGATGAGTTCAAGTATGAAGCTAAGTGACCAGAATCCAGAAGGTGTTGTCCATGGGGGCTAAAAAGAAGGGATGGAACTCAAAAGCATCTCAGAGGAAGAGTTGGTCAAAAAGCATTGATTAAGCACCTACTATGTGTCCACCTGGCTGCTCACCTGGACTTCATCATGGTCTCTGGAGACTTCTCATCCCATGAGATCACATCGACTCTGAAACTCACAACCTCCTCAGTACTTGCTGGCCCTGGGGACCCTCCCTGCCTCTGATTGGAGAGGATAGGGGATGAACACGAGACCTCTGATGTCCTCCACTTAAGGAAGGCGCCCAGGGTAGTCACCTCATCATTCTTCAGCCAACTTTAGGACTTCTTCATGTCCCTTAACCAGAGCCCTTCTCTCTCCTCTCCTCCCCACCTTTTCTGCTTCTTTTAATGTGTTATCTCCCCCATTAGACTAGGAGCTCCTTGAAAACAGGGACTGTCTTTTGCCTTTCTTTGTATCCCCAGCAAATAGCACAGTGAATGGAACATAGGATATGCTTCATAAATATTTATTAAACAAGCTACATGTGGGAAGAGGAAAAGCACTGGGATTAAGAAGGATCAGGAAAGGAAGAAGGTGGGATTTTAGCTGGGGCTCGAAGGAAGCCAGGGAAGTCCAGAGATGAGGATGAGGAAGGACAGAATTCCAAGCATGGAGGACAGTCAATGAAAATGCCTGGGAGTTGGGAGCTATCTTATGTGAGGGACATTAAGGAAGTCAGTGTCACTAGATCACAGAACACAGAGATGAGTAAGACACAAGAAGACTGGGAAGTTGGCAAGAGACAAGCGTAAGAACGGCTTTGAAAGACAAACAGAATTTTTTATTTGATCCTGGAAGTAACAGGGAGCTGCCAGAATTTATTTAATAGTGGAGTGACAGAGTCAGACCTGTGCTTTTTGTTGTTGTTCAATCATGTCTGACTTTTTGTGACTCCATGGACCATGGTATTCCAGGCCCTTCTATCCTCTACTCTCTGTCCAAGTCTGTCCAAGCTCATGTTCGTTGCTTCCATGACACCATTCATCCATCTCATCCTCTCCCATTCCCTTTTCCTTTTGCCTCCAATCTTTCCCAACATCAGTGCCTTTTCCGATGGGTCCCATCTTCTCATTACGTGACCAAAGTACTTAAGCTTCAGTTTCAGTATTTAACCTTCCAAGTGAATAGTCTGAGTTAATTTCTCTAACCATTGACCGGTCTGATCTCCTTGCTGAACAAAGGACTCTTCTTCAGTACAATTTGAAAATGTCAGTTCTGCAGTGCTCAGCTTTCCTTATAGTCCAACTCTCAGAACCACACTTTGCTACTGAAAAAAAAAACTATAACTTTGACTATACAGACTCTTGTCAGCAAGGTGGTATCTCTGCTTTTTAGTATGCTGTCCAGATTTACCACAGCTTTCCTTCTAAGGAGCAAGCATCTTTTAATTTCATGGCTGCAGTCACCATCTGCAGTGATCTTTGAGCCCAAGAATATGAAATCCAACACTGCTTCCATTTTTTCTGCCTCTATTTGCCAGCAAGTGATGGGCCCAGTTGCCAAGATCTTAGCATTTTTGATGTTAAGCTGCAAGCCAGCTTTTACTCTCTCCTCCTTCACCCTCATCAAGAGGTTTCTTCACTCTTCTTCATTTTCTGCCATCAGAGTGGTATCATCTGCATCTCTGAGACTTTATTTTTCTTCCAGCAACCTCAATTCCAGCTTTTGACTCATCCAGCCTGGCATTTTGCATGAAGTACTCCACATAATAAGTTAAATAAGGTGACAATATACAGACCTACCATACTCCTTTTGCAAACTTAAACCAATCAATTTTTCCATATTCACTTCTTGCTGTTGTTTCTTGGCCTACATACAAGTTCCTCCAGAGACAAGTAAGATGATCTACTACTCCCATCTCTTTCAGGACTTACCACATCTGGTTGTGATCCACAAAGTTCAAGGCTTTACTGCAGTCAATGAAGCAGAATCAGACGTTTTTCTGGAACTCCCTTGCTTTCTCCATAATTCAGTGAATGTTGGCGATTTGGTCTCTAGTTCTGTTCTTTTGGTAATTCTCAGTTCACATATTGCTGAAGAATGAAGAACTGCTTGTAGAGTGGGCAGCTAGATGGCCCAGTGGATAGAGTGCCAAGCCCAGAGTAAAGAGGACCTGAATGCAAATCTGGCCTCAGACACTTACTAGCTATGTGACCCTGGGTAAGTCACTTCACCCTACTTGCCTCAGTTTTCTCATCTTTAAAATGAGCTGGAGAAGGAAATGGCAAGCCACTCCAGTATCTTTGCCAAGAAAACCCCAAATGGGGTCATGAAGAGTCAGACACGACTGAAAAGGACTCAGCAACAACAGGTTGCAGAATCTCAAGTATATCCTTGCTGGCATGTGAAATGAGCGCAATTGTTCCATAATTTGAACATTCCTTGGCATTGCCCTTCTTTGGGATTGGGATGTAAACTGAGCTTTTCCAGTCCAGGGCCCACTGTTGTGTTTCCCAAATTTGCTGGTATATTGAGCACCTTAACAGCATCTTTTAGAATTTTAAACAGCTCAGCCAGAATTCCATCACCTCCACTAACTTTATTGTTAGCAATGCTTCCTAAGGCCCACTTGACTTCATCCTTCAGGACGTCTGGCTAACCATCGTGTGGTTAATATGCTGATGATGTAAAGATCTTTCTTGTATAGTTCTTCTGTGTCTTCTTGCCACCTCTTCTTAATCTCTTCTGCTTCTGTTAAGTCCCTACCCTTTTTGTCTTTTATCATGCTCGTTTTTGCATGACACATTTCCTTGATATCTCTTAACTTTCTTGAAGAGATCTCTTGTCTTGCCAATTTTATTGTTTTCTTCTATTTCTCTGCATTGCTCATTTAAGAAAATCTTCTTGCTATTCTCCGGAATTCTGCATTCAGTTGGATCTGCCATTCCCTTTCTCATTTTCCTTTTGCCTTCCTTCTTTTTTGTAAAGTTCCATCAGACAGCCATTTTGCTTCCTCGTTCTTCTTTTCTTTTGTAATGTTTTTGTTGCTGCCTCCTGCACAATATTGCAAACCTCTGTCCATAGTTCTTCAGGCACACGATCTATCAGATTTAATCCCTTAAATCTGTTCATCACCTCCACTTCATATTCATAAGGGATGTTGTTTAGTTCATACATGATGGTCTCCCCTAGTTTCTTCAGTTTAAGTATGAATTTTTCAATAAGAAGCTCATGACCTGAGCCACAGTCAATTCAAGTCTTGTTTTAAATGACTGTATAGAGCTTCTCAACCTCTGGCTGCAAAGTATATAATCAATTTTATTTAGATATTGAGCATCTGGTGATGTCCATATATACAGTTGCCTTTTCAGTTGTCGAAAAAGAGTGTTTGCTATGACCAGAAAATTATCTTGACAAAACTATTAGGCTCTGCCCTGCTTCATTATGCATTCCAGGGCCAAATTTGTCTGTTATTCCAATTATCTTTTGAATTCCTACTGAATGTGACATCTTTTTTGGTGTTCTTTCTCAAAGATGTTGTAGGTCTTCATACGACTGATCAACTTTGGCACCTTTGGCATCAGTGTTTGGAACACAGACTTGTATTACTGTGATGTTGAGTGGTTTACCTTGGATTCAAACAGATCTCACCCTGTCATTTTTAAGATTATACCCTAGTACTGCTTTTTGCACCCTTTTATTGAATATAGGCCTACTCCATTTCTTCTAAGGGATTCTTGCCCACAGTAGTCTATGTGATATAGTGACCCCCTGAATTAAATTCACCTATTCCCACCCATTTAAGTTCAGACACCCAAGATGTCAATGCAAGCCTTTCCACCTCCTGTTTGACCACGTCCAGCTTGCCTTGGTTCAAAGATCTTCCATTCCAGGTTCCTATGCAATATGGATCTTTACAGCATCTGACTTTCCTCTTGTCACCACATCTGGGCTTCCTTTCAGCCCTGGCCCAGACGCTTCATTCTTTATGGAGACACTTGCAGTGGTTGTCCTCCACTCTTCCCCACTAGCATGTTGGATACCTTCAGATCTGAGGGGCTCATTTTCCAGTGTCATCTTTTATCATTTTAATATTATTTGTGTAATTTTCTTGATAAAGATGCAGGAGTGGTTTGCAATTCCTTCTCCAGCATATCACCCTTTGTCAGAGCTCTCCACTGTAACTGGTCCATCTTGGAGAACCCTGCACAGTATAGCTCATGTTACTTTAGGAAGATCAATTTTACAGCTGATGGGAGGATGGGCTCAAGTGCCTTGGTGACTTGACTTGACTATCAGAGGAAGGGTACTGAAAGACACATGCAAAGACAAAAAGGAAAAGGATAGTTGCCAATGTGCCCAAGCTGATAAACAGATTCCTCTGACTAGAGAGAGGAAACACTAACCAGAAATCAAGCTGGTAAGATCACGGAATGGGTGGGAGTGGGAGGGGGAGGTAGCCAATAACGGCAGAATCTGAAGTTAATATGTTGATCAACGAGGAGCTTCTATGAGATAGTAACATCATAAGAGCAGCATCTGAGAACAATAATTTCAGAAAGAGTATAGTCTATAAAAGACAGGAGAGAGGAGAAATTGAGGTCAGGAAGAGCATTGGGTGAGGTCACTGTTACAATAAGCAAAGCCAGAGGAGGCCGTGATGATCTGGACTGAAGCTGTGAACAAGAAATTTGCGGGTGATAGAAAGACCAGGTAGGAGGTCAGGACCAAAGACAGAGATCTGGAGGTCAATGGCATATAGATGCAAACCAAGAGTTGACAGCTGGTCAACCTATGACTCCCTGCAAAGGAGGAGGGTGAGGGGAGAGTGTAGAGAAGATTTAGTGAAGGAGACAGACTAAGTGCTTAAACAAGAAAGAAGGAACAGTAATCCCAGAATCAATAGGTGAAAAGAGTTCTTCGGGAACAGGTCCACTGAGGGCAGGAACTTGAGCTGAGGTCAAATCCTCATGGCTTGTTCTGCTCCTAGTAGAGTCTCCAATATTGACTTCTCCAACCGTGGCCCAAGGGAAATACTCATTCAAGTTCTGCCTCTTTTTATTAAGCTATGTAACCTCTTGAGCAAGACTCAAGGGCCTTGGACCAGATGGCCTCTCTGATCTCATTTTTCCCTAGATTAATGATTTCATTTGACAACAGTGACCCAACATTCATTCATTCACTCAGAAAGACAGCAGAGGACCCACCAAAGATATCCTTGCATGACGGTGCCATGGATGGCTACCCATTTGCTCTGCCTGCCTGCCTGGGACACCTTGGCCTGTTACTTGCCTATTGCCGTGTTCGTTGAGATCTCCTCCAGCAAAGCCTCACAGGCAGCTGACTTCTCAGCAAGGACGATCTTCTGCTCTGCAAGCTTCACATTCAGCTCATCTAGCTGAATGGTGGCTTCTTTCAGCTTATCTAGTCCTCCTTCCAGACGTTTGCACTGTGCTGAGTGGAAAACAATTCAAATGTTCACTGAGAGGAAAACTGAAAACAAAGTTCAAAGGACTTCATTTAAATAACCTCACTCTGATTTTCCTAATCACAGCAGGGGAGTCGTTGTCTACCAGTGGATGATTCTAGGCTTTGTGGAAGCGTGAAATATGCTATGCCACTCACATCAGCATCCTGGGATCCCAATGCTATCGGCCAATCTAACTGTTCTGATTCTGGACTTTAAAAAGTCAAGGTCCAACATGAACTATTTACAAAGCAAAATACCAGCTGTGACTGGCAATATTTTTAACACCATAATTTCTAAGGCATAATATAAACATGAAGCTACAGAGTACCCCAACAGCTCTATCCAGGAACCAAAAATGAAAATAAAAGGCTGAAAGTATTCTTGCCTAGCAGAAGAGGAGAAATTCTTCTGAAAACAGACCTTTGGTGGAGTCTGTCTGCTCTGGAAAGCTGTACCATTTTTTAAAAAACCTCTATTTAAAGTAGAACAAGCTTTTCAGTAACTTTTTCAAAAAGTTGATTGGTTACCGTTTTGCTCATCATGGGCATGGGGCAAGGGGTGAAGTGATTATGCCGCCAAGACAAAGGAAGGACATCAGTAAAGTGTCTTTCTTAAGTACGTTCAGCCTCAGATAGAACCTCCTTCCCAGTGATGGGATTCAGCCCCTTCCCACCAGTGTGGTGGAACCTAATTTTAGGTTGAGTTCAGCAAACCAGTTGTTAGTGGAGGTGGGGCCTGCACCCACCATGTCAGCAGCCGCGGCGGCACTTGTTAATTTATTTGAATCCCACCACTGCTCCTTCCGTATATAAATCTTACCTATGTTGAATTGAGTTTTTTCATCTAGTAACTTGGAATAGGTATTGATAAAATCAAGGTAGTTCTTAGGAGTAACATAGTTGCTTCGCCTCAGTTTTTGGAGGAATTTTTGGCTGTACTCATTAACAGACTCATGGACCATAACGATGTGTCCCACCACGTCTTCTGTGTAATCAGATGGGATCATTGAGTTCTCCCCTAAAGCAAAAGAGCAGAAATGTGAGAGGAATCTCCTGTGAGAAGCTATGGACGGTGTTCTCTTTCTGGTGAAGCGAGGCTACAATGTTGAGAGAAGCTGAGTGGCGCAGTGGATAGAGTGCCTGGAGTCAGGAAGACCTAAGTTCAAATCTGGCCTCAGACACTTAACTAGTTGTGTGACCCTGGGCAAGTCACTTAACCCTCTTGGTCTCAGTTTCCTCCTCTGTCAAATGAGCTGGAGAAGGACTCCACTCCAGTACCTTTGACAAGAAAACCCAAATGGGGTCACAAACAGTCAGACACAACTGAAAACAAGGATTCTTAGGCTAGAGTGTAGAGAGTGGCAATTGTGTCTCCCTACAGTGAAGGAGATCTGTCTTCCCAGAGGCAAAACTTTCTTTGACACTATACAGTTTGAATACTATTAAGTACAATTCAGACTTTATGTATAAAGGCACTGGAGACCTAAAATGTCACTCCCTAATTAAATAAGTAAAACATTAAAGGGCCTCTGGTGGTTTCCTGACATAAGGATGGTTCTTCCTTCAGTGTTAAGCCTTAGACCTAAAAAGAAACTTTCTAATAGTGAAGGTTCTCCCAACACGTAACAGGATGCCTAAGAAGATACAGCAGGTCCACTCTCACAGGGATAAAAAAGATATCAATAAAATTATTTTTAAAAATAATACATTTGCCTAGTATCTCATAAACCTAATTGGCTTTAAAATAAAAAGATGCCTATTATTTATTAAACTCATCAATAAAAATATAGAGAGACAAACACAAACATTAATAAATAAACGTACTCGAAAATGTACACCTGTCATTTGCAGTTTGTGTAATATACATCAGTAGATTTGGGCACTCTTGAAATGGCCACTCCCCTCCAGTGATGCCAATCGCCACCCAACCATGCCCACTCATGTGACGCCATTCTTTTGTCATGACTTCTCACGAGTCCTCCCTACAGGGTCTAGCCCATGTGCAAGGTTCAGGCAGCCCCCTTTCCTGTTCATTTCCAATTTCAATGTCTCAAAGACCGTGTTGTTCCACAGCTGTAAATAACAGGAGTACAATCTGAAGTATAAGCCTCCATCAAAGTTCTGTGTGTTTTTATTGATAATCAGTTTAACAAATAAAATGAATTTACAAAAAATAAACTGAAATAAAGTTAGACTACATGATCTTTCAAGGTATCTCAGCTCTAAGCCCCATGATTTCCTTACCAATGAAGAGTTATTGCCAAACGCAAAGTCCAACTTGGGTCTGGTGGCACTGAGTCCCCCTGTAATTCCTTTGGGCGACATCGAAGCACTTGGTATCCCTGATTTTTGTCCTATTCTGCAGTATGTTTTACTTATGAATTAAACTGTTTCAAATCACTCTGGAAGAGGGCTGGAGGCAGCACAGCAGAGAAGGCAAAGGACTGGACATGGGGCCAGAAAGCCTTGGGCTCAGATGCCAGTGTTGACTCTACTCAACCATGTGACCATGGACAAGTCACGTAACCACTATGATCTTCCTGATATGTCTAATACAGATGACAGTAACAAAAGGGTAGCTATTGGTTGTAAGACACTTTGTGAAGTTTAAACATCTGTCAGCCAATAAACATTTATTAAGCTCCTATTTTGTGCCAGGCACTGGGCTAAGTACTATATAAAATACTATATAAATGTTAGTTATAATTATTATCATCATTAAATAAATCTTCATTGTCATTCAGTCATTTTCAGTCGTGTCTGACTCTTCGTGACTCCATTTTGGGGTTTTTTTGTCAGAGATACAGCAGTGGTTTGTCATTTCCCTTTCCAGTTCATTTTACAGATGAGGAAACTGAGACAAACAGGGTGAAGTGACTTGCCCAGGGTGATACAGCTAGTAAATGTCTGAGGCCAGATTTGATCTCAGGAAGTTGAGTCTTCCTGGCTACAGGCCCAGCACTCTATGCACTGTGCCACTACCTGCTATAAATTAATAAATCTTAGCTCCTTATTATATTAAAAAAATCACTGGCTAGGAATTCAAAATCAGGAAGAATAAATAACACATTATCTTACACTATGCTAAAACTTTAATTTCATTATAACACTTACCTAAAAATGACTGGGCAACAGCAAATAAGGCTTGAGGTGGCCATGGCAAGTACCAGTCAATACCTGTATTATTTACCAGACCTGAAATAAAAAGTAGATATTGTAAAGACCATTATGCTTTGATAGCATTACTATCTCCTCCACCTTTAGTGACCAGTGAGTTAGTAATCAACTGAAACGCACCAGGGGAAAATTCCATTATTCAAAGGAGTTGTAGTTTCCACCACACTGTTAGAAGAAGCATAAGCAAGCCAACCAAACTACTGGCATCATCTCCTCCTCAGAATCTGGTGGAACAGAGAACTGGAGGCCAATAGCTCCAGGAAGAGCAGGACTAGCCACTGACCCTGCTTCCAGCCAATCCACCCACCCCCACCCCAACCCGTGCCCAGCTACCAACCAAAGAAGCAATTGTGGGCATGCAACCAGGCAACTGACTCTGTGGGCACCTCCTCAACAACCATAGCTACTTAGGACTCAGAAAAGAATGTTCTCACCACCCAAGTCCTCAGTGCCATACAACAACTCGATATCAAAAATGAATATAGTTTTATCAACTGAAATGACACTGAAGATGTGTTTGTATGTCAGCCTTCTCTCTCCTCTACACCAGCCTTACCATCTGCCCTGTAGCTGAGCCTGCAGATAAATATATGCACATACATACATACATATATTAGTACTCATGTATGCATGTATGTATGTATGTATATACATGTATGTATATGCATAAAATATATGCATATGTGTGTATAGATGGATAGATAGATAGATAGATAGTCTCCCCCTACTAGAATGTGTAGGTGGCCCAAATCTGGCCTCAGACACTCACTAGCTGTGTGACCCTAGGCCAATCCCTTAGCCTCTGTTTGCTTTAATCCACTAGAGAAGAAGATGGCAAAGCACTCCAGTATCTCTGCCAAGAAAACCTCAAGGACAGTATAGTCCCCAGGGTCATGAAGAGTCAGACACGACTGAGTGACTGAACAACAACAAATCAGAATATGAGCTCCTTGAGGTCAGTGACTATATGGTCATTCTGGTTGTATTCCCAGCACATAGTGCATTACTTTGCACTAAGAATTAATGCTCAATCAAGGTTTTTTCATTCATCCAATCAATTAATCTACTCAAACAGAACAGCGAAATTAGGATCCATTAACTAATTTTTTACTTTGAACAGGAGCATACAAGGTAGTAATATACATTCTCACAAGTCAAAGCAGCAGCAAATAAGCATGAATAAAACCAAACTTCAATCTGCAGAAAAAAAAACAGAATTCTGGGATAGTCCTATTATTCAGGAGAAAAGTTGGTATTGAGGGCTTACATTATGTGAATGATTTCCTGAATTTTTCTGATTTGCTTTGCAAATGGTAATCTGGCATCAGACCAAGAAAGTAGGAACCATGCTCATGCCCTGGCAACAAGGAAACTTAATTTGTTCGACCAAGTGAATTGTACCTGGAAAATTTCGACACCGTGTCCTCAGTGTATCACCAACTGGAGACATGCCAAGGACAATGTGAAGGTTATTTGCACTCTTGTTGACAAAATATTGCCAGACACTTTCTTTAGCCAATCCTGCGCCAGCTTTAGCAGCTTCTTGTCCAATCTGACTTAAAATAGAGTCTTTTTCATCATCTGGAAAAAGTGCTGGTACGATCCCTAGAGAACAATGAAACACACATTATTTTTGGGAAAAGTCTATAGTATAAAGTTGTATAAAATATACTGTAGTCCTTTAAAATTTTAAATAAAAGATTAAATACAGAGTAGATAGAAGGTAAACTTTCAAGGGATATACCAACAACACTGTTAAAATTAAAATGGATTAGTATTTGGAAAAATATAGAATACCTAGATTAGCAGAATAAGAAAAAAACAATTTAAATAATTCAATTTCAGAAAGAGAGATTTAACAAGAAATAAAGGAATTCCCAAGTAAGGGTGGTTCATTGAACTCCTATGGGCTTCAGTATACCTATCTCTAATACAAGGAGGTTGGGCCAGAGAGTTTTTAAGGACCTTTCTAGATCTATGATACTGTGATCCTAGCATGGACCATACAAAAAATGCTACCTTTTATAAAAAGGGAATCACAGAATCGATCTTCTGTTTGCTAAAACTTATGATGCTTCCTGCCTCTGTGGCCACCAGCAATTCACCTCGTTGCCCTGGGACTCAGACTTCTCCTCTGCAAAATGAGGGATTTGTACTTAATGGTCTCCCAAGCCCTATCCAGGTCTACAGCCATGATCTTAGAGTCACCAGGATGCCACACCCACCAGAGGCTGAGAAGGTGAAACAGTGAAATCTCACTCCACAGAGACCTGCCTCAAGGGGGTTTTATCCAGAGACTGTTGGGGCCTCAGAGGACAGAATCCATTCTTGACCTTTCCATGACCCACATCCCAAAAGGCTTCTCTCAATCATTGTAGAAATGATACCACAAAGATAGGTCAAATTTGCTTCTGCACATCCACAAGCGTCCTTCCCTCAGCAGGGAAAGTTTCACAGTCAGGATGTTTCAATCAATGCAATCCAACAAACACTTGTGTGAAGTGGCTAGTGCAGTGAAATGCACAGAAGGACAAGAAAAAAACTGTCCCTGCCCTCGAGGAGGGATGGAGGAGACAGGCCAAATGTATATAAGTAAGAAAATAGGAACTGAACAGAAGAGAAACATAAGAGTTGTGTGTCACTGGAACTTCACAGGTAAACTTACAAACTAGACCACCGAGATTAATTTCTTCTCTAATAATATTAATTCATACTTGTGTGGCACAGATAGATTGGTCTGGGGAGTCCTTAGAGAATGCATAAATATTCCCCCTTGGTTCCAGTCCAAGCAACCGCTTGGACTTCCACAAGGAGAAGCTTTGGGGATCCAGTTTCTGACCATCCAAGACAGAGAGGATTATAGTGTGATGATGTCTTCTAATTGGGTGTCAAACCAGAAGTCAGGACTCTTCAACTGGTGAACCAGAACTCAGTGCGTAAAAAAGGGGGGCTTCTTGTCTCTCTCTGTCTCTCCTTCTCTCTCTGTCTCTCTCTGACTGTTGTAATAGTAATTAAGTTGGGAATTTTTTACTTTAGAATGCTAAATTAATTAAGTGTCTTCGATTAAGCCTTACTAGGTGCAAAGCCCCAGGCCCAAACCCCTGTCTACTAGCTGCTAAGCAGATGTGGGCATGAAACCTTTGGAGCCCTAAGGGGAGTTGCTAAGACCAGAGCCAATAGTGTGCCCCTAAGTTCTGGCTGGATGACATTCGATGACACCCAAAGACTGTATAAAAAGAGAGAACAGAGCTATTTGCTTGAGGCTCTCACTCCTATAGGAGTGTTGGCATGGGACTCTGGGCAGCTGCTCTAAGAGCCTTCCGGCTCACCCAGATGTTGGTTTCTTGGTAACTATGAATTGTATTTGGTCTGTTTATAATAATTTGTATTTGCTCTGAAGTTCAGGGTGCTGGCTTTTTCTGCTGAACTAAGTGAATGATATTTGTATGTTGGATTGAAATAAGATTGTTAGGGGGGCGGAGCCAAGATGGCGGCTGGTAAGCACGGACTAGAGTGAGCTCCATACCCGAGTCCCTCCAAAAACCTATAAAAATGGCTCTGAACCAATTCTAGAACGGCAGAACCCACAGAACAGCAGAGGGAAGCAGAGCTCCAGCCCAGGACAGCCTGGATGGTCTCTGGGTGAGGTCTATTCCACACGGAGCTGGGAGCTGGGAACGGAGTGGAGCAGAGCCCAGCCTGAGCGGCGTGGACGATCCAGACCAGAAGCCGGGCGGAGGGGGCCCTAGCGCCCTAAATATGTGAGCTGCGGCAGTTACCAGACCCCTCGACCCACAAACACCAAAGACTGCGGAGAAGGTTAGTGGGAAAAGCTGCGGGAGTGGAAGGAGTTCGCAGTTCGGCTTCCAGCCCCGGGGGCAGCAGAGGTGGGGCAGCTACAGCTGTTGTTACTTCCGGCCCCAGGCCCACCTGGTGGGAGGAATTAAGTGGCGGATCAGAGCAGGAGTGCAACAGCCTGCTGAAGATCTAAGCCCAGCCCGGGCTGGGGGTCCTTGGGGAAGAAGGAGTGCGGCTCTGACAGAGCTGGCACCTCCCCCCCAAACGTAGAACATAGAACTCGTTAGTCTACAAGCAGTCATACCCCACTGAAAAACTCAAGGGTCAAGTTAGTTGGTTGGGAATATGGCCAGGCAGCGAAAATGCGCCCAGATTCAGTCTCAGACTTTGGATTCTTTCTTTGGTGACAAAGAAGACCAAAACATACAGCCTAAAGAAGACAACAAAGTCATAGAGCCTACAACCAAAGCCTCCAAGAAAAACATGAACTGGTCCCAGGCCATAGAAGAACTCAAAAAGGATTTGGAAAAGCAAGTTAGAGAAGTAGAGGAAAAATTGGGAAGAGAAATGAGAAGGATGCGAGAAAACCATGAAAAACAAGTCAATGACTGGCTAAAGGAGACCCAAAAAAATACTGAAAAATACACTGAAGAAAACAACACCTTAAAAAACAGACTAACTCAAATGCTAAAAGAGCTCCAAAAAGCCAATGAGGAGAAGAATGCCTTGAAAGGCAGAATTAGCCAAATGGAAAAGGAGGTCCAAAAGACCACTGAAGAAAATACTACTTTAAAAATTAGATTGGAGCAAGTGGAAGCTAGTGACTTTATGAGAAATCAGGATATTATAAAACAGAACCAGAGGAATGAAAAAACGGAAGACAATGTGAAATATCTCATTGGAAAAACCACTGACCTGGAAAATAGATCCAGGAGAGATAATTTAAAAATTATTGGACTACCTGAAAGCCATGATCAAAAAAAGAGCCTAGATACCATCTTTCAGGAAATTATCAAGGAGAACTGCCCTGATATTCTAGAGCCACAGGGCAAAATAGAAATTGAAAGAATCCATCGATCGCCTCCTCAAATAGATCCCAAAAAGAAATCTCCTAGGAATATTGTTGCCAAATTCCAGAGCTCCCAGATCAAGGAGAAAATACTGGAAGCAGCCAGAAAGAAACAATTTGAGTACTGTGGAAACCCAATCAGAATAACCCAAGATCTGGCAGCTTCTACATTAAGTGATCGAAGGGCTTGGAATGCGATATTCCGGAGGTCAATGGAGCTAGGATTAAAACCTAGAATCACCTACCCAGCAAAACTGAGTATCATGTTCCAAGGCAAAATATGGAGTTTCAATAAAATAGAGGACTTTCAAACTTTCTCAGTGAAAAGACCAGAACTGAATAGAAAATTTGACTTTCAAACACAAGAATCAAGAGAAGCATGAAAAGGTAATCAAGAAACAGAAATTGCAAGGGACTTACTAAAGTTGAACTGTTTTGTTTACATTCCTACATGGAAAGATGATGAGTATGATTCATGAGACCACAGTATTAGGGTAGTTGAAGGGAATATGCATATATATATATATATATATATATATATATATATATATACACATATATATATATATACACATATATATGTGTGTGTGTGTGTGTATATATATGTTTATGTATATATATATAAGTGAATGGGTATGTATGTATATATCTATGTGTATATGTATGTATGTGTATGTATATGTATATATATATGTGTTTATATATATATATGTAAAAGAGAGAGAGCAGACACAGGGTGAGTTGAGGATGAAGGGAAGATAGCTAAAAGAAATAAAATGAAATTAAGGGATGAGAGAGTAACATACTGAGAGAGGGAGATAAGGAGAGATAGAATGGGGTGGATTATCTCGCATAAAGGTGGCAAGAGGAAGCAGTTCTATGGGAGGAGGGGAGAGGGCAGGTGAGGGGGGAATGAGTGAACCTTGCTCTCATCAGATTTGGCCTGAGGGGGAATACCATACATACTCAGTTGGGTATGTTACCCCACAGGAAAGAAGAGGGAGGAAGATAAAAAAAATAAAAGGGGGGGGGATGATGGAGGGGAAGGCAGATGGGGGTGGAGGTAATCAAAACAAACACTTTGGAAAGGGGACAGGGTCAAGGGAGAAAATTCAATAAAGCGGGATGGTTGGGAAGGAGCAAAATGTAGTTAGCCTTTCACAACATGAGTATTGTGGAAGGGTTATACATAATAATACATGTGTGGCCTAGGTTGAATTGCTCAACTTCTTAGGGAGGGTGGGTGGGAAGGGAAGAGGGAAGGGAATTTGGAACTCAAAGTTTTAAAATTAGATGTTCAAAAACAAAAAAAAGTTTTTGTATGCAACTAAAAACTAAGATACACAGGCAATGGGGCATAGAAATTTATCTTGCCCTACAAGAAAGGAAGGGAAAAGGGGATGAGAGGGGAGGGGGGTGATAGAGGGGAGGGCTGACTGGGGAACAGGGTAACCAGAATATAAGCCATCTTGGAGTGGGGGGGAGGGTAGAAATGGGGAGAAAATTTGCAACTCAAAATCTTGTGGAAATCAATGCTGAAAACCAAATATGTTAAATAAATAAATTGCATTAAAAAAAAAAGAAATAAGATTGTTAACCCTTTAATGTCACTTTCCTTAGTAAAGCAGATCAAAAGAACCTGTGCTGGCAGCATCCTTGTTGTTGGGCTTGTCTTTCACCCCCACAACAGCTGCTAGCCAAATTGTTGAAACACCTGTCTGTCTCTCTCTCCACACACACACCCACACACACACACACACACACACACACACACGATCATAGGATTTTATGTGCCTGATAGAGTTGTAGATATGGGGGGAGGTAGGGAAGAGAAGCCAGAATGCCACTAGGGACTCCAGCCTGTGCATACAAGGGCTACTAGAGGGAGTGAGACCAGAGCAAGTGCTAGAACTTGCACAGAGCTCCACAGTTTACAAAGTCCTTTCCTCAGAAAAAGTTATGCAGGCAGAGCAAGCATTAATGGTTCTCATTTTCAGATGAAGAAACCAAGGCTATGAGACATGAAGAGACTTGTTCACAGCCACGTAGTTAGGTAACAGTAGAGTTGGGATTCTAACTCATGTCTTCTGACTCCAACATCAAACTCCAAAGATTCCTTAATTGAAAGCTCTACATAGGCAACCACAGAAATGTTTGCCATTAGAAAAAAAAGGCTTCTCAGAGTCTAATTCATATCGAAGG
Source organism: Trichosurus vulpecula (assembly GCF_011100635.1). Lineage (NCBI taxonomy): Eukaryota > Metazoa > Chordata > Mammalia > Diprotodontia > Phalangeridae > Trichosurus > Trichosurus vulpecula. The sequence goes on along the minus strand of NC_050573.1, from coordinate 38,356,430 downwards.
AACCACGGACTGCTAGCATGGTTGCTAGATGGGGCAGTAAATCAATGCGTCCCTCAGAAAGCTGCCTAACAGCACAAGTGGGTCAGGATTTGGGATCAATCATCCAATCAGCTAACAAGCATTTAATAAAAACTCACTATGTGCTAGGCACCATATCTGGTGCTGGGGAAACGAAAACAGAAGTGAAAATTGTATTTGAATGGGGAAGAGATAACATCTCTCTGCATCACCTGATGTTAACATGTTGTTTATGAGCTCCAAGAAACCTTCCTCTGCCACGTGGGCATCTGTGAATAAGAAAATCATCAGCTTGTTCTCAATTCCAAGTTTTATATAGAGGCTCTTGAGATCTTCTCGGAAATTACTTTCGGAATAACCTCGACTCAAAACAATTTCAAACACCTGATAACATAAAAACACAATGCATTAAACACTAGAAAAATTGAGGTTAATGTGACAATTGCCTATGAAATATGTCCGAATATAAACATGTAAATAAAGGTAAAATGCATTGCTTATGTTCATTATTTCCTTTGGTTCTTTGGGGCAGAGCAAACCATAACTCATTTGATTCAGTTAAATTCAACAAGCAGACATTGCAGGTACAAAAACACACATGAAAATAGTCCCTGCCCTCCAGGGACCCACTTGAACATCTCATATGCTGAGAAAGGATGAAAAAATAAAAAGCAGCTTGTGTCAATGACTATTAAAGTTTCCAAAGAATCAAAGTAAGAGGCCTATAATTCTCCATTCCGAATAAAAGACAAGATCTTAAGATATTCACATAGATGCTGTTAAAGTGTCAGTTGTCAAATTTTTAAAAGAAGCACAAATTCAGTTTCACAATCCATGGAAACCTCGGCTCCAACGCTGGAAACCATTGAAGTGAACCCATCAGTGCCAGACGAACCTCACAGCCTGCGGTGAATGCGGCCAACCTCGCCAGGGACTGCTTTCCAGAGCCCCCCACCCCAACCAGCAGCGCATGGCCCCCGTCCATTCGAATGATTCGATGGACTCGAATCAGATGTTCCAGAGCATCATCAAAGAGAACCAAGTTCATCCTGGTGTTGCTTTCATTATACTCTTCAAGAATCTCCTGGAAAAAAAAAGAAGACAAGTATGAACAGCACAGATGCTTTTACTTAATGGAGGTAATAAAGACAACTCAAAGAATTTAGCCATTTATATGACAAATATGCAAAATCACTTCATTATCCTGGACTGTAAACCTAATATTTGTGGGACAAAAAATTTTCCATACCTGCAATTTCATCATTTTAGGGAATTTCCAAGTGAGAAAACTCTTGCTACCACTGCAGATCAGTACCTGATCTGCAAGTTATAGTCTTAAAGCAGGGATTCTTCACTCGTTTTGAGCCACCATGGAACCCTTTGGCAGTCTGGAAAAGTCTAAGGACTCTCATCTCAGCATAATGTTTTTAAATGCGTAAAATAAAATGCATAGGATTATGAAATAAATAAATTATATTGAGATATATGTCAGAATGTAAAAAACAAAAACAAAACTATTCATGACCCCACATGTCTTAGAGAGTTGCCTGGGGTAAGTGGCTTGCCCAGGGTAACACATCAGAGTTAAAGACTTGAACCCAGGCCTTCTGATTTGAAGGCCAGTCTTATATCTACCACACTTCATTTGGTTTTATTGAATCAAATTATTGGTGCAGAATGAGAAATAAGCCACATTTCACGTCAGAACAGGACCTTTGGAAGCAATGCCCCATTTGGCGTGTAGAGGGCCCCAGCTGGAAGTTTTCTATGGTAACTCTCTTTCTCACATACTATTAGTACAAAATTCCCCTCTAAAGCCCCTTTCCCTGGAGCTGAGCTCATGAAAGGAAAATGATGACAAGATGGTGGAAGGGCCAGGACCCAAACTCGTACACCACTGTCCACCATCTTCAGACTGTCAGTTCGGTGCCATGGAGAAAAGGCCACCTTAAAGATGACCAATTGTGCCATACCTGGAAAAGAGCTTTTGCAGCTTCATAGTCCTGGATGTCTTCATAAATCCGAGGCTCTCCTTCTTGCAAGGCCATCCTAAAATCTCCAAAGAGTATAGGATCTCTCATGACAAATTCCAAGTGGTCAGCGAAATGTTCCTGAACCAAGGTCTGGATATGGTCTTGTACCTTACAAAAGAAGACGGAGTAAGAAACAAAGCAACACCGGTTCAAAAAGGAATGTTTGCTAGTAGATTAACTAAAATGATTCAAGTGGTATCTCCATGTAATTAACAGTAACCACAACTAGAATTTCTATAGTGCTTACTTTAAGGTTTGCAAAGCAATTCGCATATGCTCATTCATTTGGTCCTCATGACAACTCTGGAAGGGGAAGTGCTATTACTATCTCCACTTTACAGATGAGGAAACTGAGGCTGAGAGAGATTAAGTGACTTGCCAAGGGTTATACAGCTATTAAGTGTCTTCAGACAAGATTGAAGATCAGACCTTGACTCCAACTCCTGCGCTCTCAACACTATGGCCATCTGGTTATCACTTCAAGCAGAATTTGGATGAATGTTTTGCCTGAGGCTTCAAATTTTTTTCCACTAGAAAAAGGTAATGTAGCCTTCCTGTACAGGCTTGTTTATCTTTATCACATGATTCTGAGTTGGTTGGTTGGTTTTTCAGTAATCCACATAATATCAAAAAAAAATCTTTCTTAAGTCCAGGTTTTTTGGCCTTTTACACTAATGCCTCAATACTGTGAATAAACTAGCACAGCTACAGTCTTATATTCATAACTGCATTTAGAGATACTAACCAAAATCTTGTCGTATTCGTTAATTAATCTGTCATGGAAAACTCTCAAACATTCATTTCTCCAGACTCTCACCATCTGTGCTACTGTCTGAAACCTGAATGATTAAAAGAACAGAAACAGCTTGGATATAGACTTGAGGAACAGAGCTCAAAAACATTCACTTTTACTAAAATGAGAAAATTTGAAATTTCAAAAAAACAGTTGGGAAGGGAGTTAATGATGAATTTCCTGTCTTTCATCTAGTTTAGCCTTTTCTGCACCATAGATCTTTTTGACAGTCCAGCAAAGCCTACAGACACCTCAGAAATACGGTTTTAAATGCATAAAATAAAATATGTAGGATTCCAAAGGTAACCAATTACATTGGAATATAGCTATCACAAAATTAAAAAGTTCCCAGACCCCAGATTAAGAATCTCTGCTCTAAGATTTAACATAAAGAGAACAATACTCAGAAACACTTTAATATTTTTCTGGGACAAAGAGTGATAAAATTCTTCCATTTCCCTTTATGGTCTAACAAATGAAATCTAACTCAACACATTTAGAAAATCTAGAATATTAACAATGAAACCCAAGCCTCAAGACCCATTGGTATGGGGCTCTCTCCTCACTGGTAGATACTGATTAATCAATGTCCCCACTCCTGTGTTATAGGCAGGCCAGAGTTGGCAAGAGCAAGAGAGAAGCATTCTTCTCCCTTCCCACTTCTTGACCTTCAAGATTCTTCTGGCTTCCAGCTATAAGAAAGAAAATCTGTGATGCCAACCTCTCTTTAGGTTGCTAAAGGGAGAGAAAGACTCTGGAAGAAGTTGACATAAGAGCAGCCGGAAATCATCATGTCGCTAACTACAGCTTGCTACACTAGAGGCTTTGGAGAATTTCCCCTTTGGGTAAGATCTAGGACTATCTCTCTCTTGGTTGAGCTGAGTTACCTCATTCCCAATGGGAGAGCTCTTTCAATCTTTATTTTTACTTTGGTATCAACCTAGATAAATTTCTTTGATATTTGTTATGTGTATTCATTGTGAAACTGGTACTTAGTTGGGACGGCTGTCAAGCCCTAGATTCCTTTCCTCCATTTATGAATAGAGATCAGGAGTTTAGTGTGAACCTTAAAAATTATATCCTCTAGATCAACAATATTTAATAAAACAAATATCATTCTAACCTGGTAACTGCTCCCTCTGAGGAGAGCAGGATGGTTGGCCTCTGACCCTGCCCCTAATGACAGAAATCAAAGTCTCCCTTGAATAAGGGTCAGAGAAGAAGACACTAGAGACCTATCTATCTATTCCAACCTGCCTGAGACACATCAAGATAGCCCTTCATAGAACACAAAAATCATAATAAAAATTATCTGCCATAAACCACCCTGCTTTAATTTAAAACATGTCCAAGTTTCCCCCGCCATGGTGTGAAAGTGACCCTGGATTCTTAGAAGACATGCCAGTAGAATGCAATATGCCCCACCAGTAGACAAGGACTGGCCTAGAATAGCCTACAATTTGAGGATCAGCCTATCTACCTCAAGTGAAAACAGTTCATTATCTGCCTAATGGCTGCAATGAAATGAGTTATTAGGTTACAAAGACCATACATTCACCAAGATGCAGTGACTCAGGTTGATGGAGGAGTCACACTGATGAAATCACAGTCCTTGAGGTGTTGAAATGGATTAAGAAGCATCATAGAGCTAGTCAAGCTAATCAACATCTCCATTTTCCAGGAATGGTGCTTTCCCATCTGCACCTTCGTTCTGATGCCTTCTCCTTCTCCCTCCCTCCCCCCCCCACCTCTCTCTCTCTCTCTCTCTCTCTCTCTCTCTCTCTCTCTCTCTCTCTCTCTCTCTGTCTCTCTCTCTCTCTATCTCTCTCTCTCTCTTTCTCTCTCTCTCTCTCTCTGTCTCTGTCTCCTCAAAAAGGACCATGACATTGAGGATATGCTGACATGAATTGCAGTTGACTGATTTGAGTGAGGGAGGGCTGCGCAGGGTCACTAGCCTCACTTTCTCCTCCAGAGCCATCTGGGTCTAGTGGCCAGATATTCACCAGGACGACTGAAGAGGGCCCAGGATGCAATGGGAGACCCTGGCCCTTTTAGGCCAAGGTCTTTTCAGGTTCTCCCTATGAGCTCCAGAGTGAAATGAGTTTAAGGTCTGGAAAGAGGAGGCTGGGGGGAGTGGTTTCAGCGAAGGCCTGAGTCAATAGCTTGGCGGTGAAGGATGAACAACAGCAGCAAGTGATGAGCTTAACCTGGGGTGGGGGGCAGGTCTTGTGGTGTGGGGTTGAAGCTAGGCATGGTAGCAGATGCAAAGCGTCTTCCAGAATACACGGAATATAGGTTAATAAGAATTTATTCACCTGGGGTCTTGCAAATCTAATAACCAAAGGGGCATGAGAGAGAGAGAAAATTGCCAACATACATCCACCAAGCTAGATACCATAGAAAATAATGACAATTTAGAAAGAATGGCAGTTAAGACACCGAGAAGTTCATAGGAGACAAAATCCAAGAAAAGAGCTAGCAGCAAAAGCTATGGTCCCAAGTGTCTATATTCAAATGGCCAAAGTTTAGGCAACCAGCAAGGAAAACTAGAGCTCCGAATATAAGGAGGCAAATTTCCTGGTCTGAATGATATGCATTATTCAAAAGAAACAGAGTAAGTGAAAAAGGAGAAGAGGGGTTATTAGAAAGGTACATCACGCAAGAACATCTAGGAGCCAGAGGTAAGAAGTATTCGGATGAAGCTCAGTGGAGGTCAAAACAGTAGTGATATTGTCATCGGGACACATTACAGAGCACCTGGACAGAAGGAGGAAATGGATGACTTCAGGAAACAGATTACAAGCCCATCACAGAGGCAGGATGATGGAGATTTTGATTATGTGAACACCTGATAGAGCACTTTTTCTCTGGAAGGTGTGTTCTCTGTCTCCCTCTCCCTATCTGTCTCTCCTTTTTCTCTTCTCTCTCTCTCTCTCTCTCTTTCTCTCTCGATCTCTCAATCTCTCTCTCTCTCTCTCTCTCTCTCCTCTCACTCCTTTCTCTCTTCTCTCTTCTTTTTTTTTTGCAGGGGGGAAGGCAGGGCAATTGGGGTTAAGTGACTTGCCCAAGGTCACACAACTAGTAAGTGTGTAAAGTGTATGAGGTCACATTTGAACTCAGGTCCTCCTGACTCCAGGGCCGATGCTCTACTCACTGTGCCATCTAACTGCCCCTCTTCTTTCTTCTCTATCTCTTCTCTCCCTCTCATCATTCTCTCTCTTCTCTCTCCTTTCTCTCTTCTCTTCCTATCCTTTCTCTTTCCTTTGTCTCCTCTTATTCTTCTCTCTTCTCTCTTCTCTCTTCTCTCTCTCTCTCTCTCTCTCTCTCTCTCTCTCTCTCTCTCTCTCTCTCTCTCCCTCTCTCTCTCTCTCTCCTCAATTCTTAGGTTGCCTCTTTCTCTGCCAAAAAGAATGGCCTTTGGACTAAAAGAGAAAACAAAAATGCTAATAGGGAGTCACTTGGTTAACTAGCATTTATTAGGCACCTACTGTGTGCCATAAGACACTGTGCTAAGAGCTGGGGATACACAGAAACATTTTTAAAAACTCCAAAAACCCAACCCCTATTCTCATAGTCATATAAGGATGAGAATATGCTAAAAATTATGCACAGACAAGATGTGGACTGGATAAAAAAGGTGATCAACAGAGGGCCTGCATTAAGATAAATGAGAACTGGGAAAGACTTCTTAGCTGGGACTTGAAGGAAGCCAGGGAAGCTAGGAGGAAGAGGAAGAGGAGGAAGAGGAGGAGGAGGAGGAGGAGGAGGAAGAGGAGGAAGAAGGGGAGGAAGGGGAGGAAGTGGTGTGGTGGTGGTGGTGAGGAAGGAGAGAATTTCAAGCACAGGAAACAACAGCCAGTAAAAATGATCAGAGTCAGGAGATGGAATACAGAGGAAGAACAAGGAGGCCACTGTCGCTGTATGGAAGGGTGTGTGGAGAGGAGCAAGGCATAAGAAGATTGGAAAGGTAGGAAGGGGTCAGGTTAAGAAAGGCTTTAAACACCAAATAGAAGATGGAATACATTTGATCCTGGAGGTAATAGGAAGCCACTGGAGTTTGTTGAATGCAGGGAGGGGAAGGGATATGGTGACTCCCCTCCTCAAGGGGAGCTGGTCAAACCACAAAAGAGCCCCAGGTGCAAGTGACACCACATAAGCTTACCGTTCTGGGTTGGTGAGGACGAGGCCATTGAATACTCGAGAGAGATCTCGGAGGTTAAAGATGTAATGAAACTTGGAGGGTGTGGGAGGAAGGTCCTGGACAATCATTTGGTAAAGCTGTAGCGTGCAGGAGGTCATCAAGTCACTTACAGCTGGGATGCCCTCTGCAAACACCTACAAAGTGAAACCACCAGAAGTAACTGGACAAGGAGGAGGATACAGTGAAAAAGGAAAGGGTGCCAGGCATTTGGGTTGTAGGAGAGGGACTCTCATCAAAGAGCCCTTTGAAGGTTATAATTTAACTCATCGCAAGTTACTGTCAAATAACACTTTAGCTTGAGTTTCTAATTTACATTCAAATTACCTGGGTATGGCCTTTCAAGATGGAGGCATAAATTAAACTCAAAGACTCTTCCGAAGGAAATGGCACGTTGAAAACATTGAAGAGAGAAATAAATCTTGGGTCAACTTCATTCCGACCTCCTCCAGCCTTTCCCATTGCAGCAATGAATCCGAGGTCTCGAAGGACTTTACAATTCATCTCCTTCCCACGGTCATACAGGAAACCCTTCTCCAAAAGGAGCTTCAGCAAAGCAATAGGCTGCTGTGTGCCATACTCATCAACCTTGTTTTTTAGAAGAAAATAATCCATCACCTGATCGATCAATAAGCATTTATTAAGTGCTTACTGTGCGCCAGACACTGCGCTGGCCCTTGGGGACGGAAACTCAAAAATGAAACAGTCCCTGCCCTCAAGAAGCTTACATTCTATCTTGGAAAATATATTGTCATAGATCTCGGCTGTGTGCTTACCCTATCAGGGAAATAGAATTTTTCCAAAGTGGGTTCCCAGCATCTGTGTAATTTTAAATGCTAGACAGGGCAGGGATGTACCGATAACAGATCTCTCAGAAAAAAAATAACGTACACACAACATATTTTTAAGTTTAATTTGTATTATTAATATTTTCTCAATAATTTTCTTAAGTCTATGAAGTCAACAAAGCAAGCCCTGATTTGAAGCATCTGCTGATTTCCAAGATGTAAATGATCACTTCAAAAATGTAACAATTAGCATTCCTGAGTTGGTTTGAGCTGGCTCCAGCACACTCCTACACAAACTTTGCCAAAGAGCCCAAAACCAGTAATATCCTTATTGTGTATAGTAAAGGTCCCCCTCCCTAGACAGGGCAATTAGGACCTTGTAGGTCTAAGTGGGTAGGAACTGTGCCTATATTCAGGAAGCAAGCAAGGATGGAAGGAAAGGCAATGAATTATTATTTCAAGTTGCAGAAGAGTTTGAATTCACTTATTGACACATCGTTATTCAATTTGACCACTATTCTTCTTTAAGAAAGTAAACAGAGTATGCAGAGAAATTAAAAAAATAAAAACAACCCAGTAACCATCCTGGAACTTCCAAATAAGAGTATACACTTCATGAAGGCTATTGGCATGTTCTCAATGAAATCCTTAAGTTACCTTGGGCATATTCATATCATCCATGAACACCAGGAGACGTTTCCCCATGGGTGGTCCATAAGTGTCTTTAGTTCTCTTCTCAACATTTGCCTCCAAATTCCTTTGAATATCCATGGATGTGGTACGGGAAGAGAAATTAACGATGAGCACAATCTGAATTGGAGATAGTGTCAGAGATAGGAAGCTATTGTGATTAGTGTAATGAGTCAACCACAAAAATGCAAATAAGTTTCAATCTATTTTATTAATTTAACAATTTTCAAACTTAAACCTTTTTCAACTCACTGAAAATGTTTATTGAATCAACTTCACTGTGCTTTAAGGCGTGAGTCATGCCTTTTCCCTGAAAGGCAGGTCTTGTCTGCCAATCTTCAAAGTCAGCCGGTTTCTACATATGGGCCTTGGAAGCAGCACAGTCAATTCAATACAATTCAAAAAAAATCATTTATTAAGTACCTACCATGCAAAATGTACAGTGGTAGCCACTAAGGAGACAAAGATAAAAACAAAACAGTCCCTTCCCTCAAGGAGCTTACATTCTACTTTAATGAAAAGAGAATTGAAAGAGTCAAGATAACTTCTCAGCCTATGCATATTTTTACAAGATTACCGCTATCCATGAAAACTAAACATGGCAGACTCTGCCATTCCTGCATATGGCCATAACCTCCTCGCATTCTACCTCTCTCTATGCTTCACTCTGGCTAAACCTATTTTTGTCCTCTTCATGACCTCCAATCCCTCCAACTCTAAGTACTTTCTCAGGTCCTGCCCATTCTCCACCTTTTCTGCTCCTATTCACATGATGCTGAACGGAACTGAAAGAAGTCTTACAACCATGCTTACTGGGTACACTAAATTTTGTTGCTGTCGGGAAGAAGTGAGTAGAAACTGCCAAATGGGAAGAAAAAAGATGTGGCTGAACCTGGGCAGCAACCCCTGCATTCCAAAGGTAGGAGCCTGGGAGAAAGGAATACTTTTTCCCCTTTTAGGCTTTACTTCCTACCTTAGACCTACTCCCAGAAAAGGCTGCATCAATAAAGAATGAGGTGAAGTCCTCTGCTAAGAGGCAAGGGGGAGAAGGCATGGGTGTCTTGAGAAGGAAAGAGAAGGCTTGGAACAATTTCTGTGGGGAGTGTGACATACAGTCAGTCAGAGAGGAGTAAGTGAAAAATCAAACAGCAGTGACATTTAGATAATATAAATTTGTATTTGATTTAGTCAGCACAGTTCTGTGACTTCTCCCAGGGAATTCAGTAGTATGCAAAAAAGCAGCAGAGAAGACACATATAGAAGGGTGGAGAGGCAAAGACTTACAAAAGGGTTAGTCTGAGTACTTTATAAGGAAGGAAAAGGCAAAATGTATAAAAGAATTAGAAATAACAGATTAACGAGCTAATATGTGATCAAATGAGTTAAATAAGTTAAAAAGCCTTTTCTATAAATATTTAAGAGCTAGAGAAATATTGACTGTTATTAATTAAACACAAGGACTTACATTGAGGTCTTGGTTCAGATTCTTTAGGAAGTTCAGAGTAGTGGCTGTCTTAGAGGTACCAGATTCACCCACAAAAATAACAGGGTGCTTAATTTTAACCATCTGTTCCAGCAACCAGGTTGTACGGGTGGTATCCACTGTGTGAACTATGAAACATTTAAGAATTCATTTAAAATGCAATGGATTGAACATATAGCAACCTAGAGTTGATTTACTGGGGAACAAAAGACCTTGACAACCTCCTCTAATTCAGATACATAACTCAGGCTCTGGGCTCCACTAAGTTCTAGAAATGTTTGTTTTCAATTGCATTGGTCACTCAGATTTTAACCCTGGTTGATCACTGAGAATACAGATGTACTTTCAAAATACACAACATGCTGAAATCCAAATGTATAAAACAGAACAATTTGAGGAATGATTATTTACCCCATAGAAGTATTCATCACCTACTTTTCCTCCAAATAAATAGCAATAGTGCCCTGATCCTGCAGTCCAAATTCCCAAATGGATATGGCCTCATCGACATTAGTATTCTCCTCCAATGATGCAGATCACAGCCAATCCACACCTGCCCATTTTGTTGAACTCCTGTCCATGTTCTCCTATTCGTTCAAACCCAACATGCTGGAGGACTTTTTCAACTTCTCCAGACATCCTGAAGATGCCAGCATGGCATTCTGGCTGTCCACAAGCCATTCTTCACCCTTGTTGTGTGGCCAACCCGTTTCCTCTTCCTCTTCTCCATCTCCCTGTCCCATCCTTTCTTCTCGTTCTTCCACAGCCTGCCCTCACAGCCTCCGTGGTGTGCTTCTCCATTGCTCTCAGGGTCACATTTCATTTTAGTGCTTTGAAGACCCTGGTATTCCATACCTTGCTGCCACCTGTTTAATGCTGGCTAGTTCAATTTTAAAATTTGAGTTGCACAATTCTTAGGGAAACAATTATTCCATAAAGAAAGTTACACTGGGCATCATTAAAGAAACCAATTCTAGAGGCTTCTGGTCTGTAGTTCCAACTTACTTCATTTGTTTCCATTAGCACTGGACAGCACAGTGGAACCACAGCTCCTACACTTGTCAAAGATGGCAGGAACCAAGGGATATACATGAGGCTGGCCAGGGAGGTTCACTGGGAACCCCACCACCATCATCTTTGTCTGTTCTGTGCCCCCTCCTATGATACTGAGAATGATGGTACCTGGCTGATAAATATAGGGCAAGAAGACACCACTGCCTCAAAGAGTTTGTCCTTTATTAAAACATAATAACCAGGGGCAGCTGGGTAGCACCAAGGATATAGCACTGTCCCTGGCAGGAGGACCTGAGTTCAAATCCAGTCTCAGATACTTACTAGCTGTGTGGCCCAGGACAAGTCACTTAACCCCAATTGCCTCCAAAACAAAATGATAACCATTTGGGAGTCAATACTAAACCATGCTCACCACAATTTCTGTTGGCCAAACCTCTGAAAGGAATTCAAAAGGATGCCTTTCTCTCCCATATTAAACAGGATAATCAAATATTCTCATGCTTATTCTATTCTCACTTACCCAGGATGTCAATAAATTTCTGCGCTGGGTTATGAATGTACTCTGGAACTAATTTATTCCATGGGATCCACATCTTCCGTTTGCCATCAAAATGAAAGTCATACAGTGTTGGAAGCTGACCTAAAACAAACGGCATATGGTTCAGCTACAGAACACTGAAATTCAAGTGAGTTCCAGCATTTGTTGGAGATGGAGTCAAGTACAGTTGGCCAAAATTATCCATTGTCATGAACCACCTTAAGATCATCTTAAAATCACTTTAGATTTCAAAAGTGTCAGACAAGTGGCGAATCTTCATCAGTCAAAGGAGTTTCTACCACAAGAGATCCCGAACAAGGAAATCATAGGTGTTTGAATGAAGACCGAGAGGTGCCAAGACCCCATTCTAAGTAGATATGCAAGCTCAAATCTTTCAGAAAAACAATTACACCTCAATGAATAGCAGCCCTCACATGAGACATCTGCTTTCACGGGTGGAATGAAAAGTCTTGACACAATGGTTACAATGGTTTCCTGCAGGTTTTTCCATCAAAGCTCTACTTTGCATTTTTCCATGAAAATTCTATGCAAAGAGGAAATCTTGGTGGTGTAAAAACAAAAGATTATGAATAAAAATTGACTTATAAAAAAGAAGAAAAACCAAGCCTAGCTATGTAGTTGGGCAAAAGGAAGTTACCATGGAACTCAAAGACACAGCTAGGAAAGGATGAAGGAGAAACGATCCAAAGTCGGCAGGAATATGAAAAGTTCAAATAGCTGCTGAAGACTAAAGTACCACCTTAGCTAAATCAACGGATCGATCAATCTACAAGCACTTATTAAGCAGCCTGCTGTGAGTTAGACACTGTGCAAGACAAAAGGGGATGTTCTCTGCCCAAGTCTTCAGGTTGGGGAAAGGGAGAAAGAGAGGAGGACAACATGAAGCTTGGAATCTCCAAGACCCGTAAAATGAAGGGATTTGATTTCACCAGGAACGTACTACAATTACACAGTCCACAACCAAACTCCTTTTTCTTTTGGTCCAGATCTGTGATTTCATCAGTGCGAGGAACTTACATACTCCCTGACTCAGATCGCCAACCGTTCTGTGACTCACAGTCTTTGAGCAGAGCCTCAGGCACTGAAAGGTTAAGTGATAAGTGCCCTGGGTCCCCCAGCTAATGTGTGTTAGTAGCCAGGGTCCCCGGACTCCAAGGCTGCCGATCTCTATCCACCATGCCACAAATAATATCAAGGCCACATATAGGAGAATGGGTCAAACCGGCCAACACCAACCTGGCAGTTCACCAGGTCTGGCCCAGACGTTCTCATCGGTTACTGTTGACATGGAGGAAACCCGTTTAACGCATTCATCAAATTTCAGTCTGCCATCATCCAGGAGAGAGGCCCCCAAGGAGCAGTAGAGAGCCTCCAAGAAGTAGCATTCCAAGAGTTCTGATTCTTCTATTTCTGTCTCAAGCAAGGCATCCAACATCTTGGTTAACTGAGTCACCTAGTGCGCAGAATAAGGGAAAGCCCATGTTTATCATTATCATCATCCTCCTTGACTTCTATTTACTCGTATGTGACCCACATATCCAATCTGTTGTCAAATGCCATAATTTTTACTTTGACACCATCCTATACATGTCCCCTTCTCTCCACTCATGCAGCCACGAGTGTCTTATATGTGCCCTTATCACCTCTTGCCTAAACTACTACAATAGCCTCAAACCTAGTTTCCCTGCCTCAGGTTTCCTCCCACTCTAGTTCATCCTCCATTCAGCTATCAAAGTGATTTTCCTGAAATGCAAATGTGATCATGTCACCTTCCCTACTCAATAAACTTCAATTATCACCAGGATCAAATAAAGTCCCCATTTGGACCCTTCCTACCCTTCCAGTCTTCTTGTACTCTACCTCCCTTGATGTACTCTATGGTCCAGCCACACTAGTCTACTCGCTATTCCTCATTTAGGACAACCCATAACATCTATCCCCATGGATTAGCACTGGCTGTTCCTCATGCCCAGAATGCTCTCCCTCTTCACCTCCACATTCCTTCAAGTCTCCCATCAAACTTCACCTTCTGCAGAAGACTTTTGCAGTTCCTCCCCAATCCCAGCTACTAGAGCCTTCTCTCTGAGATTTGTAGTTGAGTCATTTTTAGTACATGTCTGATGCTTCATGAACCCATTTAGAGTTTTCTTGGCAAAGACATTGGAGTGGTTTGCCATTTCTGTCTTCAGCTTATTTTATAGATGAGAAAATCAAGGCAAAAAAGGTGAAGTGACTTGCCCAGGGTCACACAGCTAGTATGTATCTGAGGCTGGATTTGAACTCAGGAAGATTCTCCTGACTTCAGACCTGGCACTCTATCCACTGCACCACCTAGCTGCCCATTTGGCTCCTCCCCATCCTTTAAAGACCAAGAAAAAGTCTAAATCCCCTAGGGAAACTTCCCTGATCCCTCTGGTTGGTGATGAGCTCACTAATTGCATGGATCCTTTCATAGTTAGTGTCTTCTCCCCCTCCTAGACTGTAAGCCCCTAGAGGGTGTTCATTGTACCTTAGCCCCATTCCTTATTTCTACCAGGACCTAGGACAGATCCCTCCCTACACACAGGAGGCTGACACTAGGTGTTGATGGGGAGGATAAGGAATAGCATGACACTCTCCTACCATATTTAGGTCTGTCTGAGGCACTATGGTCTTGAGTTTCTCTCCTTGCCTGCCATCGAGCATTCCCTCCACAATCATGTCAATGAGGTAGGGGACGTACTTCTTGAAGAACTGCTGCAGATCTTTCTGCTCTTGCTGGAAGAAAACACCATTCCCATATGTCATCAAGGGCTGCTGCCTCACCAGACCACCAGGTAATAGAGATTTTATTATAATTTTTTAAATGATCAAAAGACAGGTAGAAGCTGCTTCTCCTGGATCTGGTGAAATCTGAGCAGTGGGTAAATTGTAAGGCTTTGGGGAAAGGGCAGGGCCACTGCAGAAAGGACCTTCTTCTCACAAGGGCACTATTACACACCACTGAGGCATGTATTCAAAGGCACTCCTATTCTGGGTAAGCCAGTTACGGTAGGAATCAAATCCTGATTCCAACTGATGATTGCAAATATTTGAAAATATTTTCTTTGGCAATGCTTTTGTATATAAAAAAGCCTGTCAACCAAGAGCTTTTAGCCTCAGATCCATGAGCTTTTTTAAATATGATAACTCTATCTCAATATAATTGGTTGCCTTTGTAAGTCTATGTATTTTATGTTATGCATTTAAATCCATTGTTCTGGGGAGCATGGGCCTCACCAGACTGCCCAAGGGGTCTAAGACACAAAAAAGGCTAAGAACTCATGCTCTATTATAACAAGGAAGCAAGATAATTTCATTGAAGAGAATACAAAATGTGGGACAGAACACTCCATTCAAGCCCTACTTTTGAGATCCAGGACCATTCTCATTGTCAGCTTCTTCATCAATAAAACGGGGATAAGAAGACCTGCCCTACTTACCAAACGAGTTGTAAGAATTTAATGAGACATCAGAGATGAAACTAACTTATTAAAATGTAAATCACTACATAAACATAAGATGTCATTATCATACATCAAATAATGGCCCTATATTATGCCTAATAAATATAGAAATATGTTTACTTAATAGGGAATAGGGATGGGTTCTGGACCCATGATTTTACTGGTATAGTCAGTCAGTCAACACACGTTTATTTAAGGCCTCCCATTGTATCTGGCGCCATCTCCAGTCATCCTGATCTGGACCCAGATGGCTCCAGAAGAGAAAGTGAGGCTGGTAACTTTGCACAGCCCTCCCTCACTTAAATCCGGTTCACTTGCATGTCATGGCATCACCTCCCTGATGTCATGGTCCTCTTTGAGAACAAGGGACAAAGAACAACTACATGCCAAGCACAGGGAATTTAAAGAAAGGCCAAAGATAGTCCCTGCCCTCCATGGGCTCATACTCTGATAAGGGGAGTCAACATGTAAATAAATAGATATGGACAAGATACACATAGTCAATGGAAGGTCATCTGAAAGGGGAAGACATTAGTAGCTAGAAGAGCCAAGAAATGCCTCCTGAAGAACATGGCATTTGAACTGAATCTCAAAAGAGGCCAGGAAAACTAAGAAGCAGAAATAAGGGGGCAGCCAGTTCAAAGGCATGGAAGTGGGAGAGTTTCATGTATATGAGTTTCCCAGGTGAGGAAACTCCCTCTCCCAGTGTGGATCTGTGTCTCCTCTGAAATGTATCTTAGGCAGAGAGATGACCAAAAAACTGAGAGATTAAGGGACTTATCTAAGGTCACACAACTAGGATGGGTCAGAGGTAGGACTCAAATCCAGGTCTTATTGGCTTCAAGGCCAACTTTCTGTCTATTATGATGCCTCTACGTCTGCCTGCTTAATAATCACAGTGGTAAACTGTCCTCACCCAAGTCATTGGTAAAACCATCAGATAATATGGGGTCTAAGACACAGTCCTGAGGCATTCCACAAAATGTCCACCCTTTACCAGCACTTTTGGAATACCAAAGCTCAACACAGTTGTGAGTTCGGCTCAGTTGTTTGGCTCTCATTTAGCAATAATGTTTACCTTGTTGTGGATCTGGTTAACCCACATCATCCAGAAAGGTTCGTATTTCAGGTTTTTAGGATCAACATAAACCATCCCACATCGGGAGACAGTGGCAGGGGAAGCATACTGTAAGTCCCCAACCTGAAGAAAAAGAAAGAGAGAGAGAGAGAGAGAGAGAGAGAGGAAGGAAGAAAAAAAAAGCTGTTACACAGTGTTCATGCAACAATTGAGGTTAGTGCCTGTGGAATGTCTAGCAACCCAGAAATCTGACTACTGTCACCTCATGTGCAAACACTTTTCAGTTTCAAATGAACTCATTTACTACTCAATGCAATTCAATAGACATTGATTCAGCATGGATGCCAAGCCATAGGATGGACCTTCCCTCTATGATCTGATACCGGCTAACTCCCAGGACCGGGGGACTTTCTTTGACGGCCACATGACTTTCATTTCAGCAGGCCTCAAAGACAGGCAAAGGGTCATGACCCAGTATTGAAGACTCCAAACCAATGGAGCCCAGACCAGCAAGCACCAATGGAGCAAGCGTTTACTGTGGCTGGGGCCTCATGGTGAAGGTACAAAGATAAAGTGAAAAAACACCCCGGCCTTCAACAATCTTGCATTCTCTTGGACTGACATATCCTTGAAGAAGGTAAACAAATGATTATTTCTCTCATGTTAATAATGAATTACTATTGGGGAGATCCAGAATTTTTATGCTTCCTATTTCCTCATTTGGATGTTAAGTCAAAGCTTAGTTCTCCGAAGAGCAGGGCTGATGAGATGAAATCTTGGGCAAGACTCACCCAACTGGGAAAGTTTAGGTCTGTTAAAAAGGTAGAGAGATTTTAGTTTAGTCTAGGTTCTAGTCAAACAGGTCAGAGTGGAGGCAGATCTACTTTGTCTAGATTGCTCTAGGCAGGGATGGTCTGGGTAGAGATAAATATCTTTGTCTAAGACTGAATGATCAAAGTCATGGTCCCCCTCCCTGCCTCTCATTAGAATAAGCCCAACTCTTATAATAATATTCATTCTCTCATTAGTTGTTAACCAATCAGAGTTTACAACTGCTGATCAGGAACACTCACCCTTCCAAGGGCATGTAAGCATCAAGAAGCCCCCATGAGGGGTCTTTGGTTTATAAGAAACAACCAAATAACTATCCTTTTATTAATTATTCATTAGCCATAATTAATAAAATGATTCATTACCCAGAAATTATGTCTCTCAAACATTTCATGCATCACAAAGGCCTTAGATTTGTGGTCAAAGGGCCAAGAGCTTTTGACTTTGATAGGAAAATATTCCTAAAAATTGAACTGCATCAATAAAATTAACATACAAGCTTCTGGTGTGAGAGGCAGTATGGTGTAGTGGATAGAGAACTGGCCTTGGAGTCAGAGGACTTGGGTTCCAGTGCTGCCTCTATCACATACTGACTTTATGGCAAGTCACTTTAAACTCTTAAGTTGCAAAGAAGGCTGACCTGCCTTGGTGGAGGGAGCTTTCTCACCTGGGAGTTCCCTATACTAGGGGTTCTTACCCTGAACTTGGGTTTTTTAACTCATTTTGGGTAAAATGCAGATTCCTCTGTATTTTATTTTAGGAATTTAATAATATCATTCCAAGATGAGTCAGGCTTCACCACACTGCCAAAGGGATTCATGACACAAAAAAAGGGTTAAGAATTCCTGTCCTAGAGCAATAAAACCACACAGTCCCCCAAAAAAAAATTATTTATAGCATGCAAGCATCAAAAAGTACCTTTGACAAACCCTTAATGTGAACAAAGGATGGATGTCCCAATTAGCCACATCATTAAAATTTAGCTCGGAATGACTTCGCTGCCACTTACCTCAAACAGCAGGGAACAATGAGCCTGAAGGCGGATGCGCTCTCCATTGGCCAAGGTCAATAGCTTGTTGTCGTCCATCACTGAATTCATGTTTTCGACCCAGAGTGCATCCACATCACCATCGAATAAAATGTATCTGTACAAAGGTGGTAAAGGAGGAATAGCTGGCCATAACAGAGTGGCTCGCTTTCCCAGCTAGTGAATTAGAGTCACCTGCCTCTAGATGGCAAGCCCCAATGAGGAGCTCGAACCCTGGTCTTGGAAGTGGCTGGAGAGACAAGAGAAAGGAGCACCCAAGCTTCCTAAGGATGAGAGCTATCCCAAAGTGGAATGGACCCCCTCAGAAGGGACAGAGAATCAGGTGGTGATGGGTTCCCCCTCAATGGGGGAAGGGGGACCCTTCAAGCAGACACTGGATGACCATTTGTCAAATATGTCGTAGAGAAGGATTTGTGTTAAGTTCCAGATTGAAGCAGACCTCTGAGGTCTCTTCCAACCCTGAAATTCTAGGATCCTGTCCTGACTCCATGTCACAGGATCATAGGATTTGGAGGTGTATCTCTCATTAGGGTCCATCTTGTCCAATCCTCTCATTGCACAGAGAGGACCTGAGGCCCAGAGGGGATTGGTGCCTTGCCAAGGTCACACAACAAATAAGTCGGAAGGGCAGGATTCAAACCAAGCTCCTGGATTCTAAAGCCAGCACTCTCTCTTAGTACATTAAGTAACTTTGGGCATTATCTTGTAATGCCATTTCAACAAATAAGGCAGAGTCACATCCAGGTTATATCCTACGGAGAGCAAGCCACAGAGGCTGTCCCAATTACTCTGTTGTACTGGAACTTTGGTCTATCAACTATCACTTGAAATAATAATGAAATAGCCAGCCTTTGGAGTGAGGGACCTGACACGCCTTTTGTGATGCAGCTTTGGGATTATTCGGGTGATTTGTCATAACAGATTTTGAGCTAAAATATCGGAATCTTTCGTGGCCTCGTTTTGCCGCAAAGTAATTCTTAATCATATTTTTGCCCTGTAGATCCTGATAGGATTTTCAATAGCTTCCTGTTAACTGACTAAACAATTCATGATTTCTGAAAACACTTACTTTCTCTCTTTCTTGTCAGTTGGCTTATTGGTCTCCCTGAAGATGTTTGACAACACGCCATCTGTCCAGTCTCGGGTAGTAGGATCCAAAATGCCATATAATTCTATCACACTCATTGCCTTGGGGTTTAATATGTAGATCTTCGTCACTAAGCCAAGCCTAATTTAAAAACACCTGATGTGTTAAGCCATCTAAAGCAAAGAGGAAAACCAGAGAGCTGTACCTGAACAGGGTGTTCAGATTGAGATCAGCAGCCCAAGGTTGAAAACGCGACACCAACTAAGGAGAAACTAACTTCAGAATTCTATATTCCTGACCCTTCATGAGGCTCTCACATCATAAACAAATTAGGGAATCAAGGCAGAAATTATCTGTCAGATTTATGGACAGGGAATGAGTTCATGACCAAGAGAAAGGACCAAAGAAGGTAAAATGTACAGTTTTGATTACATAAAATTAAAAATGTTTTGCACAAAACCAATGCAGGTAAAATTAAGAGAGAAACAAGAACATATTGGAAAAATCTTTGCAGCAGGCTTCTCCGATAAAGATCGCATTCTAAAATATATAGAGAACAGATTCAGATTTACACAAAAAGAGCCATTCTCTCAGTTAATAAATGGTCAAAATATACGAATAGTCAATTTCATAGGGAAGAAATCTAAGCTATCAATAGCCACGAGGGGAAAAATGCTCTAAATCACTAATATTCAGAAAAATTGTACATTAAAACCACTCTGAGTTTTCATCTCATACCCAGAAGATTGGAAAGTTGACAGAAAGGAGAATTACAAATGCTTGGAGGGGCTGTGGTAAAATAAGTACATTAACACATTACTGGTGCTCATTTGAGACATTTTTGGGGGGACGTGGCCAGTGTGGGAATTTATTTTGCTTGACTACATTTGAGTTTTATTTTTCTTGATTTTTCAGCGAGTTGGGGAAAGTGGTAAAGAAAGAATGCAAATCTAAAACAATTGGATTTAAAAATAAAAATTTTAAAATAAATGATTATCTACCTTGATTGCTATGCATGCTGAGGACTACTTGTTAGGGATGGTAACCACAAAGAATAGGATTACAGGATATTAAAGAGTTTAAAAGGACCTTAGAGACCACTGAGTCTAACCCCATCATTTTACAGATAAGAAAACAGAGGTGCAGAGAAGCCTGAGGCAGAATTTGAACTCAGGTTTGCCTGACTCCAAGCCTAGTTCTCTGTCTACTCTCCTTTTGTGATATTTATTTGTTCTACCATAAATACTAGTATTAGTGTATACATGCACCCACATACACTATATATGTATGTATATATTAATACTAACATTTATGGCAGGACAAATACACATATATATATACATGTATATGCAAATCAGATTAGCAATCCACTTATGAGTGAAATAAGATATCAAAAAATAAAACTCCCTTCCCTAATAGAAATAATAATAATAGTAACTTGGATTTATGATTTCCTGAAAATCTCAAAGCATTAGAGTTTTTGTCCTTCCTTAACCTAAATTAAGTCACTGGGAGTAAAAGGGCCTTTGGAAAGTGTATTTGTTCTTCTGGTCATTATCCCACCACATAACTGGGCATAAATACATTCCCAACTCCACCCCCAACCCATCTCAACGTGCCTAACTGATTCTAAGAATAATCTACCCAACGGGCGAATCTGAATTTCATTATTTATCCTCAAAATACCCACATGAGTTTAGCAGGGGGTGTTACCATTCCCATTTTACAGGTAGAAATTGAACATCAGTCAAGGGTTCAAGACCATCGCTATTTTACATCCTAAAATGTGCTGATGAAATCATTCCACAAAAAAAAAAAATCTGCATATTAAAAAGTGATTCATTTTATAATTCCAGGAAAATAAAAACTGAGGCAAAGCATGACAATCTTGCTAATTACTACATGTGATACCATACTCACTTTGTCTGGGCCTGGCATAAAGTGTTGATGACAACTGACTTGCCGCCTCCGGTAGGTCCAACCACCATAGTGGTATGGCGGGTTAACATGGTCTCATACATTTGAACCACTTTATCCACCTGTCAGATATATGTTGACAGCCAGTTAAAACACATCTCTCAAGCTTACAATAATAAAATTAATTTTAAATAAATGAGGATCTCCATCATAAATCAACCTCTAAAAAAGAGAATACTCTATCTACTATTTTCCAGAAGAAGAGCTACGAGAAAGAGATGAAGGACTTCAGAAGTTCAAAAGAACTGTCCATCTGTTTCCCACCTGATTTTTACCTGAATCGGTAAGACAATATAACCGTTCTCCTCTAGCACTTGTTCTACTGCATCGTTGAAACTGGGGTAGCGAACTCGAGGACAATCGAGACCGGGGAACAAGTCGGAAATCAAGCCAAGGAAAAGAGGAACGTCTTCAAACACAAACTTGGGCAGGTTCATGTCCCTGAGAGCCCTCATCAGGACCACATCCTGGTCAACATGAAATCACAAGATGTCTTTTCAGAAAATGTTACTTAGATATAAAGGGGGACATCCTAAACAAATTGGGGGAGGAAGGAAGCATTCACTTTCAGTTCTATGGATAGGGGAATCATCGATGACAAAACAGACAATTTTGATTATATAAAATGAAAAAGTATTTGATAAAAAGAAAGGCACATGTTCACCAAAATTTGTAGGAATGCTTTATGTGATAGCAAAGAACTAAAACCAAAGTAGATGTCTATCGATTGGGGAACAGCTAAACAAATTATGGTATATAAATAAAATAGAATATTGTTGCACTGCCTGAAATTACAAATGTGATAAATACAAAGAAGCATAGCAAGACTTCCATGAACTGATGCAAAGTGAAGTAAGCAGAACCAAGAAAACAGTGTACATAATGAGTACAATATAAATGAAAAAAACACAAAACAATTAAAAATGAATATAACAAAATGAACACACTTCATTCCAAAATGAAGATAGGAGAAGACAACTCCTCCCCAACTGATAGATGGTCAAAGAATACGAATGAGCAGTTTTCTGAAAAGAAATCCAAGCTATCAATAAAAAATTTCAATAAACATAATCTGAACATAATAATTAAAGAAACACAAATTAAAGCAATTCTGAGATTCTGCCTCACACCCATCAGATTGACGTTTATAAAAAAGAAAAATGACAAATATTAGAAAGGTTGAGTTGTGAATTGGTCCAGCCATTATGGAAAGCAGTCTGGTGCTATAATTCAAAAATCTATCAAACTGGGCACACGCTTTGACCTAGTGATACTACTACTACTAGGTCTATACTCCAAAGAAATCAAAGAAAGAGGAAATAGACTCACTTGTGCAAAAATATTTCTAGTAGCTCTTTTTGTAGTTGCAAAGAACTAGAAATTAAGTGGAGTGCCCATCAGCTGAGGAATGGCTGAAAAATGGCTGAAAATGGCATATGAATGTAATGGAATACTATTACACTGTAAGAAATAATGAAAGGGATGGTTTCAGAGAAACCTGAGAAGGTTTTTATCAAGTGATGTGAATTGAACCAAGAAAACAATTTATACAATAATACCAACATTGTAAAAATAAATAAATTTGAAAGGCTTAAGAACTCTGATCAACACATGAGCAGAGAATTCCAAAGGACTGACATGTAATATAGCATGCTACCTACCTCCTCTACAAGAGATAATGGCCTCAGGGCACATAGACACACATTTTTGGACTTGGCCATTGAGGAAATTTATTTTGTTTGACTAAGCATATTTGTTATAAGGGTTTTTGTTTTTCTTTTTTTTCATGGGGGCAGCAGCAATTGGGAAGCAAAAGAAAAATAGATTTCTGTTCATTGAAAATATTAATTTTTTTAAAACCTCTCCCCTCATTCTATTGTAGAGGTGAGGGTCCTCGGGTGTGGAAAATTATTTATATTTTCAGATTTTTCTCAAATTTTTTTCTCTTTTTATTTTTAAAAAATAAATATTTTATATGAGATGGCTTTCTGGGAAGAGGAAAGAGGATGGATACAGGGAGAAATTGAGGTGATATAAAACAAGAATGGTGTGGTTACTGATCTAGAGCCAGACATTCTAGGAAATGAAGTCAAGTGGGCCTTAGAAAGCATTGCTAACAATAAGGCTAGCGGAGGTGACAAAATTCTAGCTGAGCTATTTAAAATCCTCACAGATGGCACTGTTAAAGTGCTGCACTCAACAGTGGCCACTGGATTGGAAAAGATCAGTTTCCTAAAGAAAAGCAATGCCAAGAAATGTTCAAATTACTGAACAATTGTGCTCATCTCACATGCCGGCAAGGTTATGCTTCAGATTCTGCAAGCTAGGCTTCAGCAATATGTGAACCAAGAAATACCAGGGTGGTTTTCAAAGAGGCAGAGGAACTAAGGACCAAATTGCCAACATTCACTGGATTATGGAAAAAAAAAACAAGGGAGTTCCAGAAAAACATCTATTTCTGCTTCATTGACTACATTAAAGCCTTTGACTATGTGAGTCACAACGAAACGTGGCAAGTCCTCAAAGAGATGGAAGTACCATATCATCTTATTTGTCTCCTGAGGAACCTGTAATCAGGTCAAGAAGCAACAGTCAGAACTGAACATGGAACAACTGGTTGGTTTAAGATTGGAAAAGGAGTACAGTAAGTCTGTATATCGTCAACTTATTTAACTTACATGCAGAGTATATTCTGTGAAGTGATAGGCTGGACAAATCAAAAGCCAGAATTAAGGTTGCCAGGAGAAATATCAACAATCTCAGACATGCAGATGGTACCACTCTGATGGCAGAAAATGAAGAATTAAGAAGCCTCCTGATGAGGGTGAAAAAGAAGAGAATAAAAGCTGGCTTGAAGTTTAACCTAAAAAAAAAACTAAGATCTTGGCAACTTGTCCCATCACCTCCTGGAAAATAGAAGGAGGAGAAATGGAAGCGGTGCCAGATTTCATAGTCTTGGGCTCACAGATCACTGCAGATGGAGACCACTGCCATGAAATTAAAAGGCACTCACTCCTTAGGAGGAGAGCTATGGAAAATCTGGACAATAGACTAAAAGGCAGAGACATAACCTTGCCAGCAAAGGTCCATATGGTCTATGATTTTTCCAGCAACAATACATGGCTATGATAGTTCTATAAGGAAAGCCGAGCACTACAGAATTGATGCTTTCGAAATGTAGTGCTGGAGAAGACTTTGGAGAGTCTCTTGGAGAGCAAAGAGATCAGATTAGTCAATGCTTAAAAAAATTAACTTAGGTTATTCACTGGAAGGTCAAATACTGAAGCTCAAATACTTTGGTCACATAATGAGAAGATAGGACTCACCGGGAAAGACTGATGTTGGGAAAGATTGAAGGCAAAAGGAGAAGGGGAGGGCAGAGGATGAGACAGATGGATAGTGTGATGGAAACAACAAACATGAGCTTGGACAGACTTTGGGAGACAGTGGAGGAGAGAGGGGCCTGGGAGGCTGTGGTCCATGGGGTTATGAAGAGATGGACACAACCGAATGACTGAACAGCAATAACAAAAATCAATTAAAAATCATTTTTAAAAAAGGAAGGAGAATCAGGTGTGCACTTGAGAGGAAAATGCTAAAGCGCTTCACTGGCACGTCCATAACTATGGCTATCATCCAGCCTCACATCTTCCCAGGTGTGCAAGGAAGCTAGTTTCCAACATCGACCTTGACATCACGGGTCTGCCATTAATGATATTAACAATGCATGAATGATCTGTGTCTTGTTGCACGTGTCCAGCATTTTCATTTTCTTTGACTTCTTAGAGTCATCTAGATAACCAGGGATTTTCCACATCCTCCTTCCTCAAAGGTTCTCTCTCATCTCTGGTTTCTTTATGCTGGAGCCTTGACAGAAGTTTTTGATTGATTGATCTCAAATCGTTTACTTTGTTCTTTGTACTACCTCGACTCCTTGTGTCACCTTAATCTTTTGACTTGTTTAACTTTTTGTTTTTTGTCATTATTGTGAACAATAATCCCTCTCTTTGGTGTTGGGCTTTAAGGCTCACGGAACATTTTACAATTATTATCTCACTCTATTTCACAACATGCCTAGGAGGTAGGTGCTATTATTATCCCCATTTTACAGAAGAAGAAATTGAGGCAGACAGAGGTCAAGGGTCTTGCCCAGGGCCACATGACTAGGACCTGTCTGGGGCTGAATTTGAACTCAGGTCTTTCCTGCCTCCTGGTCCAGTGCTCCCTCCATGGAGCCACCTAGTTACCTTTCTATTATTATTCTCCTTAGTTACTAAATGCAGATGTGGTGAATGGTCTTGGATGTGACATTTACCTCTTTTAGTTCAGAAGACCCTCTCTTCAGTTCACCAGCCATCACTAACACTGACTTAAGGGCCCTCAGTCCAAAGTCATAATGGTGTTGTTTGGACAGCTGCTCCCGGGACAGTTTGTACAGCACAGTCATCTTTTTGGCCAGTGTCTGTTTGGCAAAAGAAATCATCAATGAAAGATGAAAACCAAGCAGAAAGTCAGCGCCCGTACGTGACATAAAATACAAAACAAAGCTCAACACTTCTCTTTGGGTACACAAACATGATTGTCTTTGGAATTTTTATCTATTTCAAAGTTAAAAGGAAATGGGGGGAGAAACCAAACACCTCACAAAAATTTTGATGAATATGCCAAAAATCAAACGGAAGGAAGGGGAATTTCCTGAAAACCTTGCTGTATATAATTATATAACTCCTATGTCTTGAAGAATAAGTTTGAAGTACGTCAAAAATAATGCTTTGGTTCACTTTGTCTTAAAACAAACAATCACTGAATTCTGTTCAAAGAAGTCTCAATCTACCACATCCAACGTCTGAATGGCGGATGTGAAGGGCAGCTGAGAAGTAGAAGATCCAGGATCCCAAAAAGACAACTGGATGAATTCTGCTTGGTCATGATGATCTTAAAGGGACCCAAGGCATAACGATAAGAATTATAATAAGAGCGAATATTTGCCTAGCACTTCCTACGGGCCGGGGGCCGTGCCAAGCATTTCATCAATACTGTCTCATTTGATTCTCCCAACAGCCCTGGGGGGCACGTGCTATTCTTATCCACATTTTGCAGATGAGACAGATGGCAGTTAAATGATTCGCTCAGTCATATGGATAGTGTCTGCAGCTGAATTTGAACTCAGGTCTTCCTGACTCCAGGCCCAGCCCTCTAGCCACTGTGATACATATCTGCTACCATTTCCTCTGATCTAACTACAGGATTCCTGAACAGCACACTACAAAAACCTGGTGCTTCACTCACATGCACAAAGGAGACAGGGAGACATGAGGTGTGGTGGAAAGAGCCCTAGATATGAATTCAGAGGACCTGGGTTTGAATCTAACCTCTGCCATTTATTTCTTCTCTGACCTTAGGTAATTCACTCCCTCTCTGGGCCTCAGTTTCCTCTTGGATTAAAAGAGGAGCATGAACCCGAGGAGGTCTGTTCCTGTTCTCAGTTCCTGCACATACTCTATGCTTCCCTGAGTCTGTGGGGAGAAATGAAGCCAGACTCCTACCCAGGATGCCCAGAGCACAGACTGAGTCTGAATGGCCTGAAAAGTGATCAGCCAACGCTGTTTGATACTAAAGACAAAGGGAGACAGAATCTTTGACAAAAAGGTTCATCTGGGATAAGCAGATCCTCACCCCTGGGAATACCCCAATTCCAAGGAGGCCACATGAGGATGACCTAGGGGACTGCAGAATTCTACTGGCATCAGGGGCTGAGCTTAGAGACTGTCAGTCATCCTACCTGCCCCGCCCCGCCTGAGGCCAAGGACCTCATCTGGCCAGCCTGCATCACCCCATTACACTGAAAATGTTCATTATTCAACACCTTCAGTCATTTTACTGGTGAAGGGCCAGCAAGATGTGGCTTCTTGTCCCGCCCCTGAGCCATGCTAGGGGTTTAACCTTGGATGAGTCACCTGGACCTCTCCATGGCCCAAGTGCATAGAAGGTGCCAACCTGCATTGGTAGAGGGAGTTCTTTATACCAATGAAATCACAGGGCCAGGACCTGTCCCCTACTGTCATCATGAAGCAGTATTTGTCTTGTGGTTGTGTGAGTGGAATCCTTGGGTATGCATTGGGATCTCCTTGTTCAGAGTCATCAACTATCAGAGAAAAAGGTCCAACCAAAGGCAGGGGGTGTGAGGTTGGGGGTGGGGGATGGGACAAAGGGGTTTCAAGAGCTAAAAATATTTAAAACTGTAACTATATGAGATGGTAGTAAGAGAAGCAGAGACATTACAGAAAGCTAGCAGGAGAAGTGTAAGGGCTCCGGGGCACGACCCGTCGTCTTTGGAGGGCGAAGCGTCCTGAAGCCGGGTCCCGAGATGCCGGGAAGATGGGCCGCGAGTTCGGGAACCTGATCCGGGTGAGGCCATCATCTCCTACAGCCTGTCCCCCTTCGAGCAGAGAGCCTTCCCCAACTACATCACGAAGGGCATCCCGAATGTGTTCCGCAGGACGCAGGACTCCATTCTGCGGGTCGCCCCCCCCCCTTCATAGCCTTTTACCTCCTCTATACCTGGGGAACCCAGGAGTTTGAAAAATCAAAGAGGAAGAAGCCAACTGACTTTGAAGAAAACAAATAAGCCATACGGAGGGAAGTGCAACCGTCTTGGTTCCCTGTGACTTGGGGCACCAATAGAAGAAGAGTGTATAAAGATAGTTCAGAGATGTAATAAACTTCACATTTTACAAACTGTAAAAAAAAAAAAAAGAAAGAAAGAAAGAAAGCTAGCAGGAAGGCTAAGGATCCAAGGCTCGTTCACTTTGCATTAATTACATTTCTCCTACCTTTGCCAAAAGAAATCCCTCGGAGAAGAGCATAATCTCGCAGATCTGTTGGAGGTCCGGCACAATTACAACCACAGGCCTGAACAAAGCCTTCACAGACTCCGGGAGTTCTGTCCGGCCAGCATACCCGGGATTCATAGTAATGAAGATGCCCATGCGAGAATCCAGGGAAATTTCTTGGCCTTCAAACTAGAGCACAAAAAGGTGAGGACAAGTCAGCCCTCCTCACAACAAAGAATTCAGTTCAGTTCAGCCAAGAATATACCACCCCCTCATTTGTGCAGGTTACTGGGCTAGGGGCTAGGAGACAAGACAAAAATAACCCAGGTCCTGCCCTCCAAGTGCTTGGAAAGAAAAACCCGAGCTCAGGAGAGAGAGACCCTAGACTGTCTGGTTTGTTTCTTCTTGTTGCCTACATGAGGCCACAGCATTGAGGAATGGAGGTTCATTTCCCCCTCCTCTTCCAGTCAGGTATGAAATGTGATGCCCTGAGGTCTGAGGCTCACCTGCCTCCCAGGGTAGTTCTTAGTAATATTTTTTTGGGGAAAATGTACACCAGGGTTGGCAACAGTTCTGCCAAAACTGAAAGTTCATCTCTAGAAAATCTGGATTGGGAATACAGTGTCCCCATGGGCACATCATCTGGCTGAATCAAAGTGAGGAAGCCAAGAAAGGTGGTTACTTCTTGAAAGAATACGCCACTTCTTCCTTCTACCCATGGAAGCTCCAAGTGTCCCCTGCCACGCTCACCTGAAATGTTGTCAGATGATGGATCAGAGCGTTTCGAATGGTCTGAATCTGGGAAGAGATGACTGAGAGCACAGAGGCATCAATACGATTGAACTCATCAAAACAGCCCCAAGCTCCGCACTGAGCCAGGCCAGAGAAAATCTTCCCAACAGCCTGAAGTAAAAGGAACATTGGACCACATCAATGCTTTACTTATGCTGGGGCAGAGAATCAAAGATGTGGAGGGAGAAGGAGTCTCAGAGGTCATCTGGTCCATTCTCCTGATTTTACAGATGTGGAAACCAAGGCCACCAAGACAAACGGAACTGCAGCTTGTAAGCGACTGAGGCAGGATTTGAAACTAGGTCTTCCTGACTCCAAGCCCAGAGCTTTATTACTTTTCTGACTCAGCTCAGCAATCTTCTCCTTTTTTCCCACAGGGCTCCTACCTATGAACCTAGGGATCTTGTGACTCCCTAGGAGAACCAAGGCTATATTTCCTCCTTGCCCCCTTCCCCATCATTCACCCTGCCAATGAGTCCAACAGACTTTAAAAGCCAGGAAATGCCCAGGAACCAGCAACTGAGGCCCTGACTTTGTTTCTGGCTGCAGCTCGGCTGCTTCTGCCCCAGGAGGGACTCACAGACCCTGCAGGAAGAATCCCATCCAGCAAGATAAAAACAAAAACCACCCTCTACCACATTTTCTTTAATTTAATCAATCAACAAACATTTAAGCATCTACATGGCGTAAGAAAGGCCAAGTGATAGGGAATTACACCCATACTGGGAAGAAACTTCAGAGATCATTGGGCCCAAACTTGATAGAAAATCTTTCCCAAAACATCCCATTTCCTTTCACAAGAGCAGGGTATGCAGGGCAATGCATTGTCTTGGAAGTCACTGTTTTGTTCTTTCTGCCCATTCCAATAAAAGAGAAAGGACTGTAAAAAATTCCTTACCTTGTAATCCATGCCCTCTCCGCAGTTGGTGACAACACAAAGCAAGCCCAAGGCTTTGGCAAGGTCTTTGGTGGTCTCTGTTTTGCCTGTCCCTGCTGGACCTGCTGGTGCCCCACCCAAGTACATGGACAATGCCTGTCAGAGCCAAGCACAAACGGAAAACGTTTTTATTCGTGCAAAATATAGATGGATGTTGGCTGACAACAAAAATTTATTCTAGAAGTCCAATAACATAACAAAAATCGTGCTACAGGTATATATAAAAGGAAACTAATATAAATCTAGTCTTATAACTGTGATTCTCTGATAGACCTTCTAGGAACCAAAACCTCTCTCTTATCCTGTCCTTCCATTGCCAGAAAGAGACAAACATTTATTAAGTGCCTACTATGTGCCAGGCACTGTGCTAAGTACTTTATAAATATATCTTATTTGATCTTCACAATAACCCTGAGAGGTAGGTGCTATAATTATCCCTATTTTATAGGTAAGGAAACTGAGGCACAGAGCATTAAGTGACCTACCCAGGGTCACACAACTAGTGAGTGTCTAAGGCTGGACTTGAACTCAGGTCTTCCTGACTCCAAGTCTAGTATTCTATCCACTGCCTCAACCAGCTGCCTAGAAATAAATGTTAAGTCATACTCTCAAGTTCAAGGAATTAATTTCACAAGTACAGGATAGGGAAAGCATAGTTTGTCAGAAAAAAAATCCGGTTATTTTAAAAGACAGAAAACTCATTATGAGTCACCATTGTAACATGCCACCCCCCAAAAGACAGCACGTTCTTGGGCTGCATTAAGAAAGAGATAGGTTCCCAGAGTAAGGAAGGCTAGCATCCTGTATCCCTCCTTGCTCATACCATGTTGGGGTATTGTGTTCAGTCCTGGCTACCATCAATTAGGCGAAAGAGGGCAACCACAGAGGTAGAAAGCCTTAAATCCACACCATAGAAGACAGGTGGAAGAACTGACCCATGTTTAGCCTGGGGAAGAGAAGGCTTATGGGAACCATCAAAGTTGTCTCAAGCACCTGTGCGAGAGGAAATCACCTTCTTTTCCCTTTGCTCCACAGGGCAGAACTAGGAGAGGCTGGACTAGATGTGAGGAAAAGTTTCCCAACACAGAGGAACGTGAAGGAGGAGGCTTCCCCTCGCTGGAGGCCTCCACACAAAAGACGATAAGTGCCTGCCAGGTCTGCTTTGGTGGGGATCCTCTGGGGTAAGCGCTGGCCTCTGTGGCCACTGCAGCCCCTTCCAGCTCTGAAGTTCTGTGCTCCTCTGATTCTGAGGTGTTCTGTTTATTCTGAGCTTGTTATTTTAGCCAGTGGTACTGGTGATGACTGAGTCTCCCAGGTTGGAAACTTTTGTCATTCTTTGACTCTTCTTTCTCATGTCCAGTTGATTACCGAGTCTTGTTCACTCTACCTGTGAACCATCTCTTGCACCCACAGTGGAAATTCTCCTCCCACTGCCAACCACCATAGTATAGCCTCTTTTTTTGGAGGGGGGAAGGCAGGGTAATTGGGGTTAAGTGACTTGCCAAGGTCACACAGCTACTAAGTGTGCCAAGTGTCTGAGGCCGGATTTGAACTCAGGTCCTCCTGACTTCAGGGCCGAGGCCCTACTCTCTGTGCCACCTAGCTGCCCCCATAGGATAGTCCCTTTATTGCCCGTAGAAGCAGCCTCCCAACAGCTCTCCCTGCCTCCATTCTCTCATTCCTCAAACCCATTTTCCATATGGGTCGAATGTAAGCTCCAAGAAGGGGCAGCTAGGTGGCACAGTGGATAGACCATAGGACCTGGATTCAGGAAGACTTGAGTTCAAATGCAGTCTCAGACACTTACTGGCTGTGTGACCCTGGACAAATCACTTAACCCAGTTTGCCTCAGTTTCCTTATCTATAAAATAAGCTGGAGAAGGAAATGGCAAACCACTCCGGTGTCTTTGCCAAGAAAACCCCAAATGGGGTCATAAGAGTTGGACATGACGGAGAGGACTGAACAACGAGCAAAAGCTCTGAAAGGCCAGGAAAGCCTGTGTTGTGTTTGCATCTCCAGATTCTAGCAAACTGCATATGGTAGGCACTTAATAAATATCTGTTAAATTAATTAAATACCTCTGCCAGAATAATCTTCCTTATGAAAAGTTCTATTAAAACCTTATTCTGCATCTTGTAACAAAAGTTCGGCCCAGGGGCAGAGAAAGGAAGGCAGGGAGAAGAGATATTTTCCATTTTTCATCAGTAATTCTGCTGGCTTGGTTCCAAGGAATACCGTGTGGCCCAGGATAAGCTGATCATCTGGAATCCCATCACCACGAAGAATGCCTCAGGGTTTGATGCTGGGACTCTCTCACACTCCGCTGCCTCTGACTGGAGGGCAAAATATTCCATTCCTTCCAACACCTCCCTTTATAGAGGGCTCACAACCTTCCAGGTGACTTCATTTTCTACTCCAAGGAACACTGACCCCCAGGCCCCCCCATCACCAAGCCACACCCCCCTCTCCCATTAGATTGTAAGCTCCTCCAGGGGGCAGGGACTGTCTCTTTTTCTTATTTGTATCCCAGCACTTAGCACAGTGCCTTGCACATAGTAATCACTCAACAAATGTTTATTGAATTGAAACGAAAGATAATAAATGAGCGTTAAAAAATTTCCATTTAATTTTTAAAATCCTATTCTGATAACTTGGTATAGTGTGGAGATGACTCTGAGTTCTCAAAGACTATTTGCCAGGAGAGTATAAGCCCTAGCCCCAGAAAAGGTTTTCCATGTGGCCCTAGTCATTCTAGGAACTGCCTTGCTAAATTCAGCCCAGGTGGCCCAAGAAGGAATGACTTTTTCAGCCACAGCAACCTCCAAAGACTGAATACTCGATGGTACAAGGGCCTGTGAGCATCCACAAGAATCACAAATCCTTAGCATTCTGAAGAATGTATCATTCTGATCAGACTGGATCACAAAAATGTTCAGAGGCTCCCTCACCAGAGCCGTCTCCTTTAACCTGTACCTGAACAAGGATTCTTTCTACAATATCTTCTGCCTAGAAGATAGATAAAAGCACTGGACCTTGAGTCAGGAGGACCTGGGTTCCAATCCCGCCTCAGACACTTACTAGTTTGTGACCCTGAGAAAGTCACTTAACCTTTGCCTGCCTCAGTTTCCTCATGTGTAAAATGAGAGGATTGTGCTTGATGGCCTCTAAGGTCCTTTTCAGCTCTAGACTTACGACTATAGTGCATACAGTTCGAACTCCTCTCCTGGGCATTTAAGACCCTTCACAATCTGCTGCCACCCTCCTTTTCCAGCTTTATGCATATAGTTTTTTCCAACCAAACTAGAAATCACCCTCTGCCTCACCTCCCAGACCCATTGATCCCTTCCCCTCATGTGTGCTGTGCTCACTCACCCCGTTTAGTATACCTGGAATATTGTCTCACCCCATTTGCCTGCCCACTCACTGATGGTCAATTAATTCTAAAGCCACCTGCTCCCCATAGCCTTCCATCATCTTCTCTGTGCATAATAGCGTTTTCTTCCTCGGTCTAGTATTTTGTATCTCCCCAAAGCACTTAATACGTGTTGCTTTTTATTAGAGTTATCTGGGCGTCTTATCACCCTACACGGTGTCACTGTTGTTGCTGAGTTGTTCCAGTTGTGCCTTTCCCAAGGTCACCCAGCAAGTGAGTGTCTGAGGCTGAATTGGAGCTCACGTCTTCCTGATTCCAGGCCAAGAGCTCTATCTACTGCACTGCCAACTTCCCTCACCTCTCCTAGCTAGTAAGCTCCATCAGGGCACGTGACTTAGATGAATTGAGCTCTGCATGTCTCCTAGAGCAAAGAACAGTGTTTTCTATACAGTGTCAAAATCAGGCATTGATCACGTATTTAAATTTGATTTTACTCTGTAAGTGATTTTATTCTGTAACCATATTCTGTATTCTCAATAACGAACCTAAGCTTCTTCTTTGTCTCTAAGTGAAGAAGCATGAGTTCAAAAGTTCAGCCTCCTCCTCTGAAATTAGATACAAAAATCTGAGCTTTTCCACAACCTCTGTCAGTTAAAGGAAAAATTCTTAAGTTTAGAGGTTCAATTCTGTCATAAAATTCTCTCTCTCTCTCTGGGAATTATCTCAGCACTACCTATAAATTAATCCTGACAAGGGACATCCACACAACCTCAGTCTAAGAAACTCCAAAGTATGTTACCCTTGAGACGCAGACTGGTTAACCCTGTCCCATCTTTGGCCTCATCCTTGCCAAATAAAAGGCTAGTCTTATCTAATTACCAGGCACCACTGAGTCTACATCCCTGGTTCCCTATCAATAACCTCAGGATGCACCTGGGACCCATAAATTCACAAAAATATTTCTTAGAAACAGGGGGAGGTGGTCTTCATCCCAAATGTGTGCTATGCCCATTTTCTTTAATGTAACCAATCATGATCCCTCAGCCCTATTATGTTGCCAATTCCATAACCAATGGTACGATTTCTGTTCTGTCCTTTATTCTATACTTATAAAAATGAGCTGCATCTTCAATTCTGGGACTTTGGCTGGAAACTGAAGCAGTCTATTGACCTGCTTTATTGGCTGGTTTTGCCTCTGCTAATAAACCATAAACTTGCTCGGAGAAACATGCTTCAGTTTACTTTTTTGTTAAATTTCACTAGCAACAACAGAAAGTGCTTAATAAATGTTTGTTGAAGTGAATCATATTGGTGGCTATAAATACAGTCCTTTTCCAATCACTGGCATAAGGCCATTTTTTTCATATTGAACTTTATAAGTGTTAAAACAACTACATTCTTACTATTTCACTTCTCATAGACCTACAAAGGAAAGTTGAATCAACCGATATTTGTTTATTAAGCACTTATTATGTGTCAGGCCCTGGGCTGAGCACTGAGGACACAAAGAAAAAGTAAAAACAGTCCCTGCCCTTAAGGAGTTTATATTCTAATGGGGGTAGATAACGTGTACATAAATAAGCACAAAGATACATATAGAGTAGAGATACAAGGTAACCTTAGAGGCGAAGGTTAGAGTCAGAGCACTAGCTCTGACTAGGAGCAAGATGGGAAGATGTAACCCTCTGATTCTACAAACTGTTTAATAATGGCGACTCATGATTATAAATTATATATACAGAAAGGCGACTTATAATACATATATATCATATTATATATTTATATATATATATATATATACACATATATATATCATGAGTTGCCATTATTATATATTCAATTAGATAGTTAAAAATAGCTAAAGTCAAGGGTGTGTGTGTGTGTGTATGTATCTATGTATCTCCCACCTTTACCTGGGTAAGTGTCAAATAGATGCGGTCTGTAGTTGGCGTGATGACCAATCGTCCATTCAGACCCATATACTCATAACCATAGCCAAAAGTTCCAGTACATTGACGGACGTTCAATTCATCTGGTTCTCGATCCCAATAAAAACGCAACTGACTTTCCCATTCAAATTCTCGAGCTTCAAGAATACTGGAGAAGACAGAGTCCATAAAGGAGGTGAAGAAGGAAGCGGAAAAGGAAGAGGGGGATGGGAAAGAATAGACCAAAGAACTGTGAGGAGGAAATAAGAATACATTTTTTCTGGAGGTCCTTACCTGCCTCTTATAAATGAATCAACTATGTCTCTGGCATGCACGTCAATGATGAGAACTGTATTGTATTTTTTTCTGTCATTTTTGGATAACGGTTTGGTGATCTGAGTTACAAGTTCATCGATCTGCTGGTGCATTTTCTGGCCATAATTTTTCATTGCCTGTTTTTCTCCTTGCTTTACTTTTCGAAAGACATCTTCCACCTCCCAAGTCCACCACACTTGGCTGGCAACCAACACCACCATGCCTTGGTACAGCAACATCCACTGGACTCTATATAAAAGGCAAACCTTAGGGATCAATACTGTAGCCAGTCTTATTTAACATGCTTATATTTCATCTTGAATAAGTCTTCCCCATCTCCTTCCCCTCCAAAATTATCTTTTAGTTACTTCGTATGTATTTTGTATATAAATATAAATGAACATGCTATCTCCTCCAGTAGAGAACAAGCTGATCCATTTTGGGGTTTTTGTCCCCAGTCCTAGTACAATGCCAGCATGTAGTAGGTGCTTAATAAATGCTTGCTGTTGATTGCTTACTGAAGCACACAGATGCCTCTGAGCTGCCCTAACAGGAACATAGATCAAGAAATGGAAAGAAACTTAGAGACCATTTAGTCCAACACCCCCATTTTAAAGATGAAGAAATTGAAGCCCAGAAGCAAAGTGATTTGTGGCCAAACCAAGACCTAAATCAGGGGTGGGGAACCTTGAAGCCATATATT
This sequence comes from Trichosurus vulpecula, assembly GCF_011100635.1. Classification (NCBI taxonomy): domain Eukaryota; kingdom Metazoa; phylum Chordata; class Mammalia; order Diprotodontia; family Phalangeridae; genus Trichosurus; species Trichosurus vulpecula. Next base: position 38,320,466 of record NC_050573.1, on the reverse strand, counting down.
GGACTCCAAATCCAGAATTCTTTCCCCCACAGTGAGCTGCTTTACGGAAGGCAGTAAAATCAATGGGAATTCTTAGGTGCTTATGTGTATGTTTGGAAAAGCAGCAGATGAGTATCAACATTGGCAAGTGTGAGGGAATGAATTTAAGGGAAAATTCTTTAAGCCATATTTAAAACATCATGGGCTATGAGAGCTTATCATGCCATGGTCCCTGTATATCAGGGATTCCTAACCTTTTTGGTATCATGGACCCCTGTGGCCATCTGGTGAAGCCCAAGGAACCCTAGTCAGAATGATGCCTTTAAATGCATAAAATAAAATTTGTAGGATTACAAAGGAAGACAACTATGTTGAAATACAGTGACCATGATATGGGGAAAATAAAAAATAAAACAAATTCATGGACCTCAGGTTAAAAACCCATGCTATAAATGTCCTTTGATGACATAAGATCAATGTGTTATATAATGCACGTAACAAATGATGAGCATCTTCAGAAAGGTGCAAAGAAAGTAAAAAAGTGAGAATTCTCCCATAATACAAGACTGTGTGGTGTGGACAAGCCTTTGAATGGTATATGTGGCTCTTGCCCTTGACCATCAAGAGGGTCGAACCAACTGGAAAAAGTCCAGAAAAGGCACTAAAATAGGCACTTAAAAAGTGTGCGTGTGAAGGAGCTTTCATAAGGAAGGAAAAGGAGAAAATAACAACTCTCTCATCTAGAAAGATAAAGGCTCAGACAAGTTGCCTGGAGATAGCTTGATGACTTTGCGTGATCTAAAATATAACTGACCTAACAAGGACTTCTTTGAAAAGTGCCAAGAGACTCACATGCAGAGGCGGAAGGCTCTCTGGGTTCAGTGATCTAGAGAGAAATCACTTCTATCTCTAGTAGCATCAAAAGCAAATTAGACCCAAATACCTCGATAAGGGCTGTTACAATCAAAGGAGACCATGCATCCCCACCATGTTTAATTTGTCCCTCTAGCTCCACATCTCGCTGAATGCAATGAAATTATAATGACCCAAGAAGAGAAATATCAAGATGCACCTCCTTTCCTACTTTGCAAAGGTAGGAGAATTCTGAATGTGGGATATAGTATATCATGTCAGACTTGGTTGGTGTGTTGGTTTTGCTGAATTGTTTTTTTAATCTGTTTTTATTTTTTGTTATAAGCAGGGGTTCCCTGGGAAGGATAGAGGGAGGCACATATTAGTAAATGTAAGTAATGGAAAAACAAAAGACATCAATAACTTTTTTTAAAAGAAAAAATTTTCAGTGGTTCCCGTTCGCCTACTAAGTAACATTCAGACCCCTTACTCTCTGGCATTCAGGCCCTCCCTAATCTGGCACCATCCTGTTTTTCTGGCTATCTTATATTATTTCTTTTTATACACTTTATGCTACAGAAAAACTGGATTACCCCGAATATGACCTGTGCTTTCCATCTCTGTGCCTCTGGCTTTACAAAACCTGGAAATCTCCTTCTCCTCCTCCTCCTTCTCCCTTATTCCCATCTATCTTTAAAAGCCTAACTCAAATACCACTTTCTCCATGAACCTTTCCCTGATCCCCCAAGGTTAATAACTTAACCCCTAAACCTCTACCAGTATTTTGTTTGGCAACTCTCACGCATTATGAATCACAGTTATTTCTGTCAATGTCTTATTGCCATGCTAACCTGTGGGCTTCATGATGGCAGGGACCCTGCCATAGCTAAATATTGTATGCCCTGCCTCCCCAGCACCTACCTGTACTCTGCTCAAAGAGGACACCTAATCAATGTGTTCGACTGAACTGAATGTGCTACCACTCACCTTCATATATAAAAATTAGCTTCATTGTAAGTTTGATTTCTGTAAATTATGTGTATATATGTATATGTGATATAACCTATACTGAACTATTCCAATCTGCTTCTTATGGTCTGTCTATAAATTAAGTCTAAACCATTAATAGTTATTTGTGACAGTTATTACTAAATTAGTATATGTTTTAAGATTATCACATCACCTGCTTCTGTCTTCACAGTATCTAAAAATAGCTTCCTTGGTAATTAATCTATTTGTTCGTCTCATTTCATGTAAGACTGACGTCATCCAGTCCTCCACGCGCCCTTCAGCCCGCAATATCTTTCGGAAATCCATTATCTCTTTTTCTGCCGAAATCATTGCAGTCACCAGTTTTTCACCACTATCACCGTCCTGAAATCTCAGCGCCGCTATATTATCATACATCTGAGAAATCCCAGGGAAAGAAAGCACAGCTGTATTTGTATTATGTTATAGAATCACAGGACATCGTGTGGGATTCCAATATGTTCTTGGACTATCAAAGATTCCCTTGGCAGGGGAACGGGGGGCGGGGGGAGGAGGGCAGCAATAAATAGAAAGTAGCAATCAATCATAAATAGATATTCAGATATTCAGTTATGTGAATATAACCAAGGGGCTATCATTAAAAAGAAAGACACTTTGCACATCTGTCACACAAAAACACATAAAACCCAGGGTTTTTTGTTTGCTTGCTTGCTTCTGAGACCGGGTCTCCCTATCTTGCCCAGGCTGGAACAGGCCCAATACCACTGCTGACTGATTGACACAGAAGCTTTGCCTGGCTCCATTTCAAATGGGGGCTGGTTTGCTTCTGTTTAGGTGACCCAGTGACCTTCTGCTCCCAGGGGCTCAGCATACTGGTGCCAGGCTTAGGAAGATGACTGATCAGCTAGAACTCTGCACCAAAGCTCTTGAGGCAGAGGCATCTAGGTAGTGCAGAGCATAAAACTCTGGTCCTGCATTCAAATCCAGCCTCACACATGTACTACCTGTGTAATCCTAGGTAAGTCACTGCCTCAGTTTCCTTCTCTGTAAAATGGGGACAATACTTCCCAGGGTTGTTGTAAGGATCAATTGAGATAATATTTGTAAAGCACTTGGTGCTTGGTAAGCTGTAGGTGCTATACAAAAGCTTACTCTCTCCTTCCCCTTCTGAGCTCAAACAATCCATTAGCTTTAGAGTAGGGATTACAGGCACACACCCCGCCCTCGCACCCGCCCAGCACAAAACAGGTTTTAAAGAATGTTCATGTATCAGAATAAAATGAAAGTTCTTCAAAAGAGGCTAACCTAATTATACTCCCTCCTGTGAAAGGGAAATGTCGGCTTAGACACTACATCCAAATTATTTCGAAATAGGCCTTTTTCCCCCTAGAAAACATCTTTAGGCAATGAATGGTGATGACAGACTCAAAGCAAAATGTTAATGAGAAGAAAAGCCAAATAGAATTTTGAGAAAGAAGAGAGTGCTAATTTGACGCAGCGCTATGAGGTTAATTGAAAGACGTCTGATCAAGACAACTCCAGGAATGACTTCAAATATTTTCACAGGTGCTGATTTGGTCAGCCTTTCAATAACTCCAAAAAGAGCTACGAAGATACTACACTAGAGGTGTTATTTTAAAAACTGCCGCCCCAAAAAAAACAGGGCTAAGGAGAACAGGAAGAAGTTCGGAGGGAAGTACAAATAGGACAATTTTGAAAGTAACATATCTATTATATGCTTTTTTAAAAGCAAGTGGTATAATTGGAGATTCATGGTTTCATATAAAAACCACTTTTTGCATTCTGCTATGTGATGTATAGAAATGCTCTCTTTTTTGGTGTTTAGGTACAAACTTTTTTTTAACCTTTAATTAAATGACACCATACTTGACAATATAAGAATAATTATGAATAAGGACACCAGGGACAGCAAATAATCTCTCTGGCTCCAACCAGACATTATCACTTCGGTCTCACTGCATTTTTGCCACCATGGAAAAATAGAAAGAACCAAGCAATCTTTCTATTATGTATGCTTCCAAATCAACAAATCCAATCCATTTCCACTCGAAAGCTTCGCATTTCTCAGGAAAACCGAGCTGATTGGTTACATAGTGCAGATGGCAGCCTCTCTGACACTGCCCAGGGAGGGTTCCTGGCTTTTGACCCCAAGAGGCAGGGAACCTGACCTTTATCATGTGCTCCTGGACACAGAGCGGATCACTGCTGCCAAGGATGCTGAGTAGCTCGTCATCGGAGATGAAGAAGAACCTTGGGAAGGCATTTCTCTTTGAATCCAGATAGTCATTCAAGCTTTTCTGGCATTTCTCAAGCCCGTCATTTATATTCTGCAGGTCGGTGAGCCTATTTGGAGCTTCACAGCATCTCTTGATCACGGGGTCTTTTGAGGTCTCAGACATGATCTACCAAAGGTCGAAAATAGAGATTTCAGAAAAGACTGACTGTGAAGGAGCTCATTCTATGTAATTAATGATTTTAAAATACTGTCCTTTTCCTAATATGGCCTCAGACACTCACTAGCTGTGTGACCTTGGGCAAGTCACTTCACATGTTTGCCTTAACCTGCTAGAGAAGGAAATGACAAACCACTCCAGTATCTTTGCCAAGAAAACCCCATGGACAGCACGGTCCACAAGGTCACGAAGAGATGGACACAACTGAGCAACCTTCTATTGACTAGGTGCCCCCTTATGGCCAAAGTAAGCATCTACAAGACCCCCCTCATCCAGGTCTGGAGTCAGTGTCCAGGGGATAAAGCAGGGAAAAACTTAGTTACCCCCACCAGTGCCAAACCCACCAGTACTATACAATGACCAGTTGAGCTGCAGACTTTGTGCTTGTAACCAGATTAAAATACAAAGAAGTTGGGATGCACAAATGCAATTCATTCAAAATCCTTCAAGTTTCAGATCAGTAGCTGAATCTCAAATTCCATTTTACTAAATACCAAACAAACTACAAGAGGCAGCAGCCTGGTGAGTGAACAGAGAACCAGTTCAGAGCTAGGAAAACCCGACTCCCAGTCCCACTTCCGACACCTCCTGCCTGCAGAGCCCTGGGGATGCTCCTTACTCTCTTTCAGGTAAAGCAGTGGGTGCATCTGCTCTCTCAAGGGGGGCTTCCTTCACCCATGAACTCACAAATATGAGCTCCCCCGCCAAAAAAAAAACAGGACAAAGAAAAAAATCCAAACAAATGTAGAGCCAAACACACAAAAAAGGAGAAAATGTCTCTCAGTTGTCTTTCTACCCTGATCATGACTAAAAGAGATGCTCTCTAGTTCTTGCCCCTTTTCTATATTATTAATTCATTTATTAGAAATTTAACATTGAACATAAATACAAAAAGCGAACTTTGATTCAGAATGATTTACACTTAATTAATGTCAACACATAAAGTATCATATTACTATTTCAATCCTCGCTTTATGTTTCCATGACTATTCTTTAACTATTATCATTTCTGTCCTCTTATTATGCACTCTTCCAACTCTGCTTTTTTTACTTTACATTATTTCATTATGGTCTTTCTAGATGTTTTTATATTCCTCACATTTGTAAATCTTAACGTCATTATAATGTTCAATCACATTAACGTTCCATAATTTATTTAACCATCCTTCTAACACTGGCCATTTGGGTTACATTTTTTTTTAATTACATATAATGCTGCTATGAAAAAAATCTTTGCACAGATAGGTTTTTTTTTACTTTTGATTTTGATAATACCTTTAGGATATACCCCCACCAATGGGATCACTGGGTTAAAAGGTATGACTATATTAGTAAATCTTAACACATACTGCCAGATGGCTCTCCACTAAGTTGCTATGACTTTGCAATTCCACCAGCAATATATAAGTGCATCTTTTTCTATACACTCTTAGCAATGAGTTTGGCTGCTTTTAATTCTTTTTTGCCAATTTGATTGGTATTAGGAGGTACATAAAAGTTGCTTGAATGTGCATATCTTTAATTATTAGTGACATAATAATTAACTATTAACCATTATTAGATTACTTGCCCTTTTAAAGACTCTGTCAATGTTGTCAAATTTCTTTGCCTCATCTGGTAACTGTGATCGTATATCTCCACCAATAAAGATACTTTCAAGATACATCCACTTCCTCTGAACCACCATCCATATCTAGAAATGTACAATATTATTATCAGCACAGGACTGTGAATTCTATATCTTCACAAAATCTATCTAATAAAGTATATATCACAATTATTACTAATACAATATAATATAATTAATATAATAGATATAAATTAATATGATAAATAATGAATAATGTCATAATAATGATAGCAGGCATTTATATAGTACTTTAAGATTTACAATGCACTTTACGTAAATAATCTCATACATACATAGCAGAGATTTACATAGATAATCTTTCAGCCTCTCAACAACCCTGTGAGATGTTATAAAACAATGAGTTAATGTATTGGTACATCACGACCATAATCCCCCCCCCAGTTTATTATTTAATTCAATAAATATTTATTCAACATCTATGAGGGACAAGGTATTGCTGGGTCATAGGCACAAAAAGATGAAGTCAAATCCTGTCCTCAAGGGTCTTCAAATAATAATAATTAATGAAAGCTAACATTTATAGAGTGCTTACTGTGTTCCAGGGACTATGCTAAGTGTTTTATAATTATCACCTCATCTGATCCTTACCATAGCCCTGGGAGGAGGGCTCTATGATTATTCCCATCTTACAGATGAGAAAACTAAGGCAAGAAGAAGTTAGGTGACTTGCCCAGGTCACACAGCTAGTAAGTGTCTGAGGCTAGATTTGAACTAAATCTTCCTGATTCTAGGCCTGCACCACCTACCTGCCTCAAATAAAAGAGGAAGGCATGTAAACAAATAACTATGACACAAAGCAGAATGTATGAAGAATGATAAATGAGTTCAAAGTGTGATGAGAAATGTGAGGTGGAAGAAATCACTTTCAGCTGGGGGAAGAGGTGATCGAGGAAGGCTCCAGAGAGGAGGTGACACAAGTTGGGTCTTGAAGGAAAGAAGGATTTCCAGAGTCTGAGATCAAGGAGCGCACGCTCCAAAAGTGGGGAGCAGTAGGAACTAAAGTAAAGACTAAAGAGAGGGCAGGACAAGAACAGGGGTAGTAATGGGCCCATTTTGGAGTATATGAGAGAGGGTCTTGTGAAACAAAGCAATAGAGATAGGTTGTGGAGTATCTTAAATTGTGTATCCAGATTGCGGAGTATCTTGAAAATCTCCCCTTGAAAATCTGCAGCAGTTCTACACTGGCTACCAAATAAGGTACTAACTCTTGGGCTCTAGGCCTTCTATAATCTATCTCCAACCTATCTTTCCAGCCTTAATCTCAAACTACTTCCCTTTGAGGACTCTGAATGTTTGACTGACTGACTACAAGATGGGAGAGGCATAGATAAAAAGCAATTCTTCTGAAAAGGATCTGGGAGTCTTAGTGGACCACAAAAAGTCATTATGAGTCAGCACATAACAGGGAGGGGGAGGGGGCGTGTTGCAACAATTCGACTAGCAACTGTTGTGGGGGTGAAAAACCAGCACAAGCCCAACAACAAGAACACTGCCAGCACAGATTCTTTTGATCTGCTTTACTAAGGAAAGTAGCGTTAAGGAGTTAACAATCTTACTTTAATCCAACATACAAATATCATTCACTTAGTTCGGGGGAAAAAGCCAGCACCCTGAACTTCAGAGCAAATACGTATAAATTACAAACATACATTATAAACAAACAAAATACAATTCATAGTTAACAAGAAACAAGGATCTGAGTTCAGGAGCCTGTGAGCTCATAATAACAGCTGGCCCAGAGTCACGCACCACTACTCCTGTGGCTCAGAGCCCCAAGGGAGAACGCCAACCTCTGGGTTTATATATCTTCTTCAGGGTCAAAGGTGAGTCACACATGCGACTCACATGACCTAAAAGTGTCACAAAAATGCGACTTAAACCCACGTGGTCTAAAAGCCTCTGATGTCACAAACATGTCACTCAAACCCTTGTAAATTAGGCTTTCCCTTGAGGCAAGGAGGTCATCAAGGACTCCTAATTTAATCAAGGAAACAAAGGCCAAACTCTTCAAGGGCATTTGATTGAGTAAGTGCTAAAAGCCCATCTTAATTACCAATGCAGGGTGTCAGTAAAGGCTGCATGTAGATTTCAGGTCACAAGTTTTTTTAAAGGAAACAAAGGATTCTAAGAGACCAAGGTGAGATGGGAGTGCATTCCAGGCATGAGTAACAGCCAGTACAAAGGCAGAGGACCTTAATGTGAACTGCAAGAAGGCAAACTTTGGCTGAACCATGGAATGGAGGGAAGAGAATTATAGCACAAAGTTTTAGATAGATAGATAGACAGATAGATTTAATTTTGTGCTATTATATATATATGTGTGTGTGTGTGTATGTGTGTATGTATATATGTACTGTGTGTGAGCATATATATACTGTGTGTGAAAGGCTTTAAATGGGCCACATTAGAGTTTGTGATGTTTCATATGGGGGGTGGGGGATCCTAGGGAGCCATGGAAGTTTACAGAGTAGAGGAGTGACATGGGAGGGTTGCAGAAGCTAATGAAAAGGCTGCTGTAGTAGCTCAGGCAAGAGGCCATGAGAGCCTGACCTAATGATGCCAGCTCTTACATCTGGGTCCAAAAAATCGCCTTCAAAAGGACAAAATGGGGCAATGGGGGAGGGGAGGGGGTAGTCAGTAGTCTGTCTTAGAACTACCTGGGGGTACAGTACACTGTCAGTTCAAGAAGAGCCAACACTCCACATAGTAACCAACAAAGCCGATGCTCTCTTAGGCAGTTTTATCAGAGGCATAGCTTCCAGGAGCAGGGAGGGAGCCATCCCTGTGGTCCTACCCTGGTCAGACCACATCTGGTTATGGAGGCTACATTTTTAGGACAACGGTAAACTAGAGAACATCCAGAGGAAGACAACCAGGTTGACAAAGGCACTTGAGGTCATGCCTTTTGAGAACACCAGATGGCCATGGTGGTACTTTCTGGGAGTCAAGAAAACACTCAAGAGGAACGAGAGATGGGATGGTTGGCACAAAGGCTTTAAAGGAGGATGGAAGAGGGGCAGCAAGCATGCTGTTTGGAGGCATGTCTAGGTCTGATAGAGGGCTTTCAGCCATCCACTCGGTCACTGACCCAGGAGGACATCCGGGGCTTTCCATCAGCCCCACAACTGAACTTTTCTATAGGTCATCCCTTCCTGAAGAGCGAGCTCCTTGAGGTGAGGACTGCCTTGTGTTCTCTGCTCCTAATTCTACTACCCCAACATTTAGCCCAATTCTTGAAACACAGTAATTACCTACTAAATGTTTTTTATTCATTCATTCATTAAGATGAAAGAGAAGGAAGGAAGGAAAGATGGATGAAGACATTGGCAAGTTTAGAGAAGGGGAGGAGAGGAGCTGTGAAAAATCATCTCATGCAGCCTAGCTGTTCTCAGGAAAACAAGTGAAGTCAAGTTCAAATTTAATCATAACAACCATACACAGAAAAAACCTAACAGAATGCAATTAGCTTATGAGGAGAACACCACCCCCACCCCCAGACTCCCACAATACCACCACCGTAAAGAGATTCTTCCAAGTTCAAATCTGGCCTCAGACATTTATTAGTTTGTGCGAGCCTGGACAAGTCCTCTTAACCTGTTTACCTCAGTTTCCTCATCTGTAAAATGGAGATCATAATAGCACCTACTTCCCAGGTTGTTGTGAGGCTAAAATGAGATAGTATTTGTAAAGTGCTCAGAACAGTGCTTGGCACATGGTAGACATTATATAAAGTTAGCTATGATGATGATGGTGGTGGTGATGATGATGATGGTGGTGATGGTGGTGATGGTGATGATGATGATGATGATGGTGATGATGGTGATGGTGGTGATGGTGGTGATGATGATGGTGGTGATGGTGATGATGATGATGGTGATGATGGTGATGATGGTGATGGTGATGGTGATGATGCCCTTTACTGGCCCTATCAAACCTTGCTACATGAGCCACTCCTGGATTTTTTTCCTTACCTCAATAACTTCGCCAATTAAGGAGAGAGTTTTTTCCCATTTGTGCACAGTTGTCAGAAAGGGCCCAACAAATCTGCTTCCTGAAATGCTCTGGAGGTTGACAGTGTTGTCGTCAAGGCACTGAATGATGTCATCTACTGATCCCAAAATGTATCCTCGCTCTTGAGTTCCTTTAATGTACTTTATGACAGAAAATTTCATATTTTCCCATGTGTCTAATATCTCCTTGACACCCTGTTGGTGGATATAAAAAGAATGGTTCAATTAATCAATCGGATCCATGAAGTACCTACTGTGTGCTAATTACTATAGATACAAACAAGTCTCAACCCCCCCCCCCAGAACCTCAGGTATCTAACAGGGGGCCAACACACACATAGATAACATTATAAGCAAAATGAATACAAAACAGATTTAAAATAAGTAACATGGGACAGGAGAGGGAAAGAGGGGCCGACGGCCTGCAGGAGATGGCCACAATGGAGTTTAGTCTGAAGGAGCCTGAGAAGGGCCCTCTAAGCAGAATGGACAAACAGGTTATGGAAAGATCAGGGGATGGCAGAAGGAAAGTCCCACGTGAAGAGCAACAAGAAAGGCCAGTTTTTCTGGATTGTTTAGTGGCTCGGCGGAATCTCCCCGAATGTGGCTGGGAAGGTAGGACCAGGTTGTGAAGAGCCTGAGACTCTCTCTCTTGCCTTTAGCAATACTCTTCAATTCTGCTCTAAATTTCAGTTGTTATTTGGGGCAATCAAAAGTAGAATTCAATGCAATTCGATTCCCTAAGGATTTCTTGAGCCTCTACTCTGTGAAAATCACTACGGTAGGCACTAGGGGGGAAAGTCAAACAAAAATCCTTGCCTTCCAGGGAGCTTACATTCTATTGGGGAAAGAGAACTTGTACAAAAGTAAATGTTCAGATGGAGAAATCATCTTCTGAATGAGTATCACGAATAATGACAACTAGGTGGCGCCATAGTGCACAGAGCACGGTCCTGGAGTCAGAAAGACTCTTCTTCTGAGTTCAAATGTGACCTCAGACATTTAATAGCTGTGTGACCCTGGGCAAGTCACTTCACCCTGTTTGCTTCAGTTTCCTCATATGTAAAATGAACTGGAGGAGGAAATGGCAAAACTACTCTAGTATCTCTGCCGAGAAAAATCCAAAAGGGTCACAAAGAGCTGGATGTGAATGAAACAACCGAACAACAACAAAAAAAAATCAGGAATAATAGGAATCCAATGGCCTCTTTTGGAGCAGAAATACATTTTTCTGGGTTTTTTATATCTGAAGATCAGCACTCTTACCTTCTCAATGGTGATTTCCTTGACAGCAGCAACCACAATCTCTTGGATAACATCTGTATGCTTGTGAAGTTCCATGGCAAACATGTTTTCCAGAGTAAATGTATCTGTCATCTCAAAAAATATGCCAGTTTTTTCCATGAGTTCTTTCCAGTGTCTGAAAATGAACCATTAGATGCACAGCTAAGTCTTTTTTAAAATAATTAAGACTTTTTTATTTTTAGTTTACAACACTCAGTTCCACATGATTTTGAGTTCCAGACTTTCTTCCCCGCCCCCTCTCCCCAAGACAGCATGGAATCCGATATATCTTCTAAGTATAACTTCGCATTGAACTTATTTACACAATAGTCAAGTTGTAAAGAAGAGCTAAGTCTTAATAAAGTGTCACTCATTTACACAAATACTGAGTGCCCAGTATGTATACGGCACTGCTTGGGCAGGGATTGGGAGCAGAGGGAAATGAAGATATTTTAAATTTTAAAAATTTTTAAATTTTAAATTTAAATTTTTTAATTTTTTAAAAATGAAACAAATGAAAAATGAAACAAAAAATGAAACAAAATCCCTGAGAGGTTTTCTATAGTCTAGCAGGTAGGAGAGAATGCCCAAGCATACAAAATAATTTACAATTCAATCTAAGAAGCATTTCTTAAGCACGTACTGTGTGCTAATACATACAGTAGGCACTTAATAAATGCTTGCTGCCTAACCCCTAGGCACTGGAAATACAAGCACATTAAAACAACATGAATGGGGGTGGGGGGGGAGGAAGGAAGGAAGAGAATTTAGAATTCAAAGTTTAAAAACAAATGTTAAAAATTGTTTTTACATGTAACTAGGGAAAAATACTAAATATCCAAAAACAACATGAATTAAGACACATTTATATATAACATACACACATATATACATATATGTATGTGTGTGTGTGTATCCATGATAACTAAAGGAGGGAAGAAACACTAAGAGCTAGGGAAATCAGGAAAGGCTTCCCCAAGGAGGTGATACAGCAGCAGAGCCCTGAAGGAATCCAGGGACTCTAAGAAGTGGAAGTCTAGGCATGAGGCACAGCCTGGGATAAGGCAGGGAGGTAGGAGAGGAGATACTGAGTTTGGAGAACAGCAAGCAAATAGTTGGGCTGGAACATTGACCACATGAAAGGGAATCATGCAAAACAAACCTCCAAAAGGGAGGCTGGAGGCAGCTGGGAAGGGCTTTAAAGGCAAATCCATGGAAGGAGTTTTGTATTTTATCGTAGCAGCAGTAGGGAGCCACTGAAGGTTCCTGCCCAGGGGAGTGAGTGGAAGACTGTGTGGAAGAGGCTGGAGGCCAGAATAGAAGGATCACAATACTGAAACTCTTCAGGCAAGGGAGCTGCGATGACTCAAGGGAGTCATACCCAGGGGACCTGTAGGGTGGTGTTCTTGTTTACCATGAGCAATTTCCCTGCTACCTCCTGCCCCCCAATGCCCCAGCTCCCTGAACCATTACCAGCAGGCTAGGACCACAGCCAAGTCTCTGATGCTGGACTGAACCCAGTCCAGAAGCAGAACTCCTCCACCTAGGCTTTTCACCACCAGGACTCAGCCAAGAGCAAACTGCTGTCCGAACCCTATCTACAACAAAAGCTGCTGACACTAGACCCAGTCGTTCTTCTTCCCTTGTGCTTATATAAGGGTGGACTCAAAGCCTAAGAAGGTTTTGCTGGCCAAAGAAACTTAATAAAGTCAGGGATATCACTAGGTTGGGAAGAGCAATACCCACCCCGGGCTTAGTTTGGTTCCAGCGCTATTCTGCCTTCCATTTATGCACTTGGAAGAGAAAAACTGTTTTGAAATCAAAAAGCCGGGGAATTCCAAATCACAGAGGCTTGGCAGGTTGCTGAGAGGGTAATCTCCAAGTGGATGACAGCTAGATAAAGTTTAGCAGCTAGAAATTAAACAGGCAGCCACACAGATTTTTCTAGACCTAAGCTAGATAGAGGTGGAAGCTCTAGTAACCAAGAAATGTAATTCAAAAAACAGAAAATAGAATTAAGCCCGTAGGCACTAAGTTAGAAGCAGCATCTCTGCTATGGGTTCTGAAGAGGTCAGCGGCTGAGACAAAGCCTCTCCTTCTGGAAAGGGAAGCCCCTTCCAGCTAAGGATCTGAAAGAAACAGAGAGACCACTCCAATGGAAGGAGAATGTGGGTGCTTTGGTTGTTTTTTGCCTAGTCCTAGGGAGCCATTTCCAGTCATCCTGATCTATATCTGGCCACTGGACCCAGATGGCTCCAGAGGAGAAAGTCCTCCCTTACTTAAATCCAATTCACTTGCAAGTCACACCATCATTTCCTGATGTCACGGTCCTCTTCAAGAACCGAAGACCAACAACAGCCTACTCCTATGAACGTGTTAGAGGGTCTGCCTTTTCTTTTAAAGAGCATCACAAAGAAAGCCTCCAAGCTGTCCACTAAAAGAGCCTGGCAGAGCCCACTCACCCTGCTATGAAGAGCAGATAGGCCCCTAGCCAAGGACTCTAGCTGAAGCCAGAAGCAGGGAGGAGCCCCCTCACCACATGTCCAGTGAAGCCCAGCAGGACCCTTGGGACCCGCAGATCATGTCCAGTTTAGACTGTTAGACACTCAAGACCAACTTGGAGTAAGCCAGAATCGTCTCTCCACAAGACTGAAGTGGGCTTGCCACATCAGAGGCATGAGCTCCACCCGCCATATATGTGTCCTAACTGTCCTGCGCACTAGTGGTGCATGTGTCTGCGGAAGAGCATCCCAGCTGTATTAGAAAGAAACGTTTCGCGGCTACTTTTCTTACTATCTCATTACATGCTTTTGATTTGAATTAATTTCATCCTCGGGCGGATTAGTAAAGATGAGCCTAACGATGAGGGCTCTTGAGCTATGGCTTTAAGTGGAGGTAAACCCACAGAATATGCTGAACCTGAGACAGGCAGCGGCATCCAGGGGACTCACCGTCTGATTTGAAGAGTGTTCCCCACCCCAAACGCGCGCGCGCGCGCACACACACACACACACACACACACACACACACACACACATACATACACACACACATACACACACACACATACATACACACACACTAAAAACATGAAAGAAAATGGCACAGAGTGATACACTGAGAAGAAGAATCCCAACTCAGCTGCCAAGGTAACCTTCCCAAAGTGAAGGTATGACGATGTCGCTCTGCCATTCCATTAACTCCAGTGGCCAATGTAAGATCCTCTCTTTGGAATTTAAAGCCCTTCATAACCTCCCTCCCGCAGTTTTCCAGTCTTTTTGGACATTACATTCCCCTACAGTAGCACCGGCCTCCTTGCTGATCTTCCAACAATACTTCATCTACCGACTCTGGGCATCTTCTCTAGCTGGGCCTCATGCCTGGAATGCTCTCTCTCCTCATCTCCACTGCCCCGCTTTCCTAGCTTCCTTCAAATCCCAGCCAAAATTCTACCTTCTACAGGAAGCCTTTCCTGATCCCTCTTAATTCTAGTGTCTTCCACCCTGTTGATTATTTCCAATTTAGTCTACGTACAGCATGTTTGTACGGTTATCTGCACATCGTCTCCCTTGTTAGACTGTGGGCTCCTTGAGGGCAGGGACTGTCTTTGTATTCCCAGCACTTAGCACAGTCCCTGCTTCATAAACGATGATTGACTGATTGACACAGGTAGCCCCCTCCACTGCCACATCACCCCCGAGAATTCTGGTCACTCTCATGCCCAAGCACTCTTGAAGACCTTTCGATCCTAACCACCTACACCTTTCCTAAAATTACTCCCAGTCTTCACCACAACGACCTGCCCTTCCATCCCTCAGAGTTCTCCCAGACCATTACTTCTGCTCCTCCTTCATTTTCTTCCCTTCCCAGTATTTATACTGTAGTTAATGAGTTCAACTATACTCTCTCCTCTACTCTCAAATCCCTTGAGTCTTTGTGCTACTGCAATTCATGGCTTTTAACACGACAACCCTGAACTAACCCCTGCCCCAAGACAACCCTGGACTAACCCTCCACCCATGACAACCCTGGACTAACCCCCCACCTATGACAACCCTGGACTAACCCCCCACCTATGACAACCCTGGACTAACCCCACCATCCACCCCACTTGCTCCCACTACTGAATTCTACTGAAGGTCACTGGAAGAAGTCACAAATCCACCAGGCCAAGAGCCATTCCACCACGGATCAGTCATCAAAGGGTTAAAAGAAGGAACATAAACTATTAACGATCATTTGAAAGACCATTCCAAATCACTTTTAATAAGAGATACGCACGTCAAAACAACTGATGTTTCACCTCACACCCAGCAAATTGGCGACAATGACAAAAGATTTTAATAGTTGATCTTAGAGGAGCTGCAGAAATACAGGCAAAGCTATGAACTGATTTAACCATTCTGAAAAGTAATCTGGAATTAGGCCTTTAAAAAGCAACTAAAATCCTGTAATCCAAAGATTCCACTCCCAGGTATATACCCCAAGGAGGTCAAAGACAGAAACAAAATACCCACATAAACACAATGTTTTATAGTGTCTTTTTTTTTCATTTTTATTCCCCTAAAACTGATAACAAAGTGAATGCCCATGAGTTCAGGAGTGGTTGAACAAATTGGCATGTAAAATGGGATGAAATATTATTACAGTGGAAAGAACACTGAATTTAGAGTCAGAGGACCTGAATTCAAATCCTGCTTTTGCCATTTGCTATCCATAAGACCTTGGGCAAGTCCTAGAAACTCTCAGGGCCTCAGTTTCCTTCTCTAAAATCAAGCGGTTGGACTAGATGACACCTAATGTCCCATTCAGCTTCTAATCTATGATTCCCATAATCCTTATGACCCCTATTGAGCTGTAAGGAATGAAGAAAAAAATTGAGAAACCAAGAGAAACATGGGAAGACCAGTACGAATAAATGAAGGGTAAAGAAAACGGAACTAGGGGTGCAATATACATAAATACTGTGAAAATGTAAACAAGGACACTATTGATGGCAACATCCGATTTCGATCTCGGCAGAAAGGTGGGGGACAACAGGACCTGAATGGTACATGCGCAGTCAGACGTGGCTGCTTTATCAGTAAGTTTTGATTAACCATTTTTCTTGGCTATGTGGGAGGGTTTGGTGGAAAGAAGAGAAACATTGAGAACTTACTGCATGTGAAAATCAAAAGTCAACTACCAGACATTTTTCCCCTAGCAGTCTGAGGGCAGAATTTAGCCAACAGGTGAGGCAGCAGAGAAAGCATCATGCTGGTCTCTGGGCATTTGGCTTCTTTGGCCAACAGGTGACACTGTGGTGCCTTAGTGCCAGGATAAGCACAGTACCCACATTGAAGACCTGGGTTCAAATCCAGTGTCAGACACTTACTAGTCATGTGACCCTGAGCGCCTCTCTGTGCCTCAGTTTCTCCATCTGTAAATTAGGGAGAGGGGGAATTGAAGGCCTACCACCCAATAGAACAGACCTCTCTCTCAGAGCTTCATTCTTCAAGTCCAGCAGCAAAGGAATGGAATCTTTAAACGCCTTCATTCTGGATTCCAAATAAAAGGCGACTGTCAGGCTCCGCACCTGCCTGGGGAGTTTTCTGAGGGCTCTGAGGAAGCTTTCAATGCCTTCCTGGAGAAACTGAACGTTCAGGTTAGACCACAGTGTCTGAGACCATTCCTCTTTGGCAGCCTGTAAAAAGACAGCCGGTCTGATCAACATGACGTCCCTTGGACAACTGACCCAAATTTAATAGAAACGTCTAATTTTCACTTTTTTTCACTTTTAAAAAATCTTTTTAAAAAGTTTCTTTCTTTGGGCTTCACAAGCACATGCCCACTGTATGGAAGAACAAGCAACAGGTCTAAAAACAGGTCTAAAAAAATTTGGGGGGCTTCCAAAGAGGCAAAAAGTCTTGTTTTTTAAAGCAGCCACTGTAATCTATTCATGTAAAGTGTTCGGCAAACCTTAAAGCACTATGTTAATGTCAGTTGTTATCTAACTAGTAAATCTTAGCACCAACAGGCTGACAAAAATGAGACTCTGAGATCCGTTCCCTAAGAAACTAGTGCTTATTTAAGCTGAGGCCTCCCCTGGAACCCTGCACCCAGAGCTCTGCACCCAGCAGCCACTCAGATTATGTGCCAATTTGAACTGACAGTAATTGAGGCTAATGGTCATCTCCCAGGAGTGACAGGCTGTCGTGGGGAAGAAGGAATAGCATTGTGCTGCTTGTCCTCAGAAAGTGGAACTCAGTAGAGGTTACAAAGAGCTGGGTTTAGGCTGGATGTCAGAAAGAACTTCCTGACAATCAGACCTGACCAAGACCGAGATGGAGCTGCCCAGGGAGACTGCAGTTCAGCCTTACCTGAGGTCTACAAGAAAAGACTTGGGGACCAACTAACCCTGTCCAAGGTCCTGCTTGGGCTGCGTGGCCATTTGGGTCCCTTCTCAATCCTCAACTTCTTGGCTCTATACTATGGGCTAAACTCACACTGATATGACTGAATTCAGTTAAAATATATGACTTATTACATGCATTTCTAATCCACATGATACCAGAAAAAATAGCTGACTATATTTTTCACATTTCAATTTTTTGGGGAATCGTGTAGATAAGTGGAGTCAAATTCAAATAGACAAAGGTTCCTGACAGGTGGAGAGAGGGGGCACATATTGACTTGGGAAACCCCAGATTAACATGATCTATGTTGTATTGTATTTTTATTCATTTTATTAAATGTTTCTCAATCACATTTTAAGCTGGTTGAGACAGCACTCAGAGTTGCTGTGAGCTTAATACCTCTGATATAGACAATAGCCTGAATCTACATGAAGCATCGAGATGACCACTTACTTTCTGAGATCTTGGCCTACACACCAAAGACTGGTTTGCTCACACAACCCTCCATCCCACCTCCTGGTCCCCCAACATAACAAAGGGTGGAGAGTCTTAGAAAACAAAAATTGGGAAGCCCTATCCTGGTCTTGGGATAAGCCTAATTTCTGCTGAGCCCAGGTTTTTCTGGCATTTCTCCACCTGCCTGCCTGCCTCCAGGTCACTTACCTTCTGTGCTTTATAAATGTCATAGATTTGCCTCAATCCGGCTATTTCCCTCTGTACTTGCAGCAATTCTGGGTACATTGTAATTGGAAGATCAAAGAGCTTTTCGGCGTTAGCCAGCTCCTGGCGGTTTCTTTCATGCTTCACCACCTCCTTCTCAAAGACAGCTAAGAGTTCCATTCCTGGGAAAAGGTTCATAAAGTTCCCAGTCACAAATAGGGCTACTCCTTGCATAGGATACTCCATCTACCAACTCTGGGAATTTTCCTGGCTATTCCCCATCCCTAGAGTTCTCTCCCTCCTCATCTCAGCCTCATGGCTTTCTTGGCTCTCCTCAAGTCCCAGTGAAAACTTCACCTTCTATAAGAAGGTGAACCCAATCTCCCTCAACACTAGGGATTATCTCCAATGCTGATGATTATCTCCAGTGTATCCTATATAAATCTTGTTTGTAGACAGTTATTTGCATGTTGAATCTCCCAGTGGACTGTGAGTGAGAACGCTGCATGGCACACAGTAGGCATTTAATAAATGCTCATCGACAGCTTGACTTGACTCTTGGGTTCTATATTTACATGTATTATAAATATCTCAGAAAATGATATCAGGGAAACACTTCTATGCCTGGGAAACTATATTGTGACTTCATGAATGGTCAGTGACTGTTTCTCACGTGAAATTCTTACCCATAATCCACCTGAGTATCTCAAGTATGTCCTCACCTTTATCAAGATCCTCACCAACAGAACCAGGGCCTTCCCTATAAAAACGTCTCGCAAAGCTTTGTATCTCATGACTATAGTCGGCAATTTCAGCACGAGTGATCTGAGAAAAGCAATTTAGATCATCAGTCATTCTAATAATGAGAATAGCCCACTTTTGTATAACATCTTAGAGTTTTTTTAAGCTGCTTTTTTGTTTTTTTAAAGATTTAAGCACTTTCCTTACATAAAAGGCACGCGTTATCATTCCCATTTTACCAATGTGGAGACTAAGGCCTAGAAGGATTAAAAGGTAATGTTTATAGCTTAAAGATCTGAGAAGCACTTACATGGTGTCGCTTAACCCTCACAACAATCGCATTTTATATTCTATCTCCATTTTAAGGATGAAGAAATTGAAACCCAGAAAGGTTAGGTGTTTTTCCTAAGGTCAAGCAGCTAGTGCCTGAGGTGGGATTTGAATCCACATCTTACTGACTCCAAGTCCAGTAGACCATCCCACACATGCTGCTCCAGGCCTGTTCCGCTGTTCCACACCCCATCCTTTCGTTTCCCCTTAATCTATCTTTGTACTTATAATGTAAAACCAAGAAAGTACCTCTGTAAATGTCTTCTTTATGCCCCCAAGAGAGTGTTCGACTTCCACCGATTCTGCAAACAGATTTTTCCATATGTCTTCAATTTGTGAAGCTAGTTCCCTCTCAGCTTCGCTAGGCTGATGAGAAACAAGGCACAGAGTAAATGGGGAGGTCTTGGAGGACCAGTCTGCAGTGGGAGTTCACTTCCTGTCCCTTTCACTCTTCCATCAGGACTTATTTTCTGGCTCTAGCTGCACCATATCCCAGGAAATGCCTGTTCTAACGAAGGCTCGAGTTCCAACTACCTGAATGGTGTCAGGCTCGCCGCTTACTTTATTTCTGCTACGCTCTGGCCAGTGATGGGAAGCTATGCCTCCAAAGCCCCGTAAAAGAGCAGAGAGTTCAGTCAAAACATCAAAGTTCTGTGCGTGTACTCTCTCCTACCCTATAAAAAAGTACAAACTCCTTTGTCTGGCATTTCAGCCCTTCCACAATCTGGGTCCAGACTCCCGTCTTTACAGCCTCAGTGCACATGAATGTCCTTTATTCACTCTACATTCTGGCCCAACCGGCCTGACATACCACCATTTCCTCACATACCACCTTCCATCTCCCGCTGCTGGGCCTTTGCAATGACTGTCCCCCATGCCTGGAATGCCTTCCCTCCTCACTTCTGCCTCTTGAGATCCTTCAAGACTCAGATCAAACACTACATGAAGCCTTTCCTCATCACCCTCCCCAAAGGGAAATTACTCTGCATAAATTTGTATTCATTTAGATACATAAGATTGTTGTGCCACCCCTCAGCCCCAGGAAAATGGAAATTCTTTGAGAGCAAACATTTTTTCTCTTTGTATCCCCATTACCCAGCACATAATAGGCATTTAATCAATATCTGTCCATTGAGAAAAAGTGAAAAACTATTAAAGGACTGTGTTGAATGTCCACATTCACTTAAAGAATAAAATTTGCACTTTACCCTAAATGGGACTTGAACTCTTCAAATGAAGAAAAACTTGTAGCCTACTAACACTTAAAAAAAAAAACAGGTGCCCAACATTTTGTAGCAAAATTCTAAGTTAAAGCAGCCCCTCCTCTAAGGGGCATTTACCCCCAAATCTGGTGCTGCCTGATCAGAACATAACTCGTCCATCTCTTCAGTTTCCTTATGTACCCTCCAAAGCAGAGTTTTCAGCCTTAACTTTGTCCAGCCCCCATCACTATGGATGAGAACAGTTCATCACACCCCTACGGAGCTTCAGGGTCTGGACAGTGCTTTCCACATGAGAACCCTGGAAGATGGGCACTAGGAGAATTATTACCTCCATTTTACAGCACAGGAGATGGTGTCTCCAAAAACCTAAGAAGACTGTATCTGTACCAAAGGCGCTCATTTGGCGGGGTCGGGGGTACTCAAACCAGGGACCCCTAACTACTCTAAGGTACCATTATGTTGGTAGTAAGGCCAACAGATCAACATAATCAATTAACAGGTTATTGATCACCCGGTGGTGGTGGTATTCAGTCATGTCTGACTCTGTGACCCAATTTGGGCTTTTCTTGGCAAAGGTACTGGAGTGGTTTGCCATTTCCTTCTCCAGCTCATTTTATAGATAAGGAAACTGAGGCAAACAGAGCTAAGCACCCACAATTAGTAAGTGTCTGAGGCCAGATTTGAACTCAGGCAGATGAGTATTCCTGACTCCAGGCCCAGCACTCTGTCCGCTACACCGTTTAGCTGAGCCTTTCTATCACCTACTATATCCAGCCCAATGTAGCTACCGAGACGAACACAAAAGAAGTAAAGGCATGTTCTCTGCCCTTTTTGGGGGGAGGGGACCAAAATTGTCATTTCATGAGTGTAGGAAACACCCTTTGCAATCTGCCTTCCATACTTTATTTTGTATCTCCCTCCCTTCTTCTATATCTCTGCCCTCCCTCTCCCTTTCTCTGTCTTTTCCTCTCTCCTTCCTCTCCTCCTTCTCTTCTCCTCTCTCTCCTCCATGCTTTCTCTTTCTCTCCTCTTTCTCACTGTCTCTCCTCTTCTTTCTCCTCTCTCTTATCCTCCCTCCCTCTTCTTCTTCCTTCTCTCTCTCTCTCTCTCTCTCTCTCTCTTCTATACTTTCTCTCTCTCTGGTTCTTAACCTAGTCTATGAATAGATTTGGGGGAGGGAGAGGGTCTATGAACTCAGATGGACAAAAAAATCATATCTTTATTTCCTCTAAACTCTAACTGAAATTCAGCATTTTCTTCCATTACAAATTAGAAAACAAAAACATGATTCTGAGAATGGGAACACAGGCTTCACCAGACTGCCAAAGAGGTCACTGACAGTCAGTCAATAAGCATTTATTAATCTCCCACTGTGTGCCAGGCATTATGCTAAGCATCGGGGATACAAAGAAAGGCAAAAGACAGTCCCTGCCCTCAAGGAGCTGACAGTCTAATGGGGAAGACAACATACCAACAACTATGTGCAAATAAGCCATAGACAGTACAAACAGGAAGTATCCAATAAAGACACTAAAAAGCTGAAGAGCCCCTCCCTTAAATGGGACCCCACAGAGCAGGAGAACTGCATGCCATCCACCATCTTTCTAAAAACAATCTTTGTTATGCAGCCGAGTCACAAAATGTTTAGGAAATGCAGAATCACTTACATAGAGGTCATATATCGCCATGGTCCTGTATCTCTCCTGAATATCCCTATATCTCAGTTCCACTATAAACGATTTGCTTCTAATTTCAGCAATTGTTGCGAGGACAAATTTGAGATCTTCGAGACTAGTGGGAGGCCTCTTGAGATTTTTTGACAACGTCTATAAAAAAAAAGTTGTGAGACCTTATGGGCATCTCGAGCAAGAAAAGAAACAGTTCAAAAAGAACACTAGAAGTTATGAAATGATTTTTTTTCCATTGGCGGGAACAGAGAAACCACATACCTCTAGCTCCTCATTGAGAAGGAGCAGCTCTTCCTTGGCTGACTCGCTAAGAAGTCTCCCCAGAGAAACCACCCAGGACTTGGCGCTCTCCTGCACCGTGTAAGCCAATGGCCCCAGCTGGAGGCGGATACACTGTTCATCCTTGATCAGGGACTGCCGCGTCACATCATTGGCTATCTTAGAGTAGAATTGGAGCTTGTCATCATACGCCACGCAGGGGGGCTTCTTGGCGGCAAACTTCTCCATGACGATGGCCTTGTCCAGCTTCCAAAGGGGACGGTAGCGCTTCCATTTGTGCAGGTATTTCATGAGGCTGACCAGGACCCTGTGCACGTTCTGGGGGATCATGATGGCCTGCTCCATGATCTGGGGGTTCAGGAACACATCGTCATAAAAACTCATTATGACGAGCTCCTCCTCCTCACCTTTTTGGGGGGCACACTCAATGCAGGTGCCATTCATCCATCGGACAAAATGCTAGAGAGTCAAGAAAAAAAGAAGAAAAAATGTTTTGGGCACAGGCTTTGAAGTTTTCATTGCTTTAAATTCTGGCAAATGACTTTTATTAATTCTTCCTTGCTAAAGATAGATAAGAACAGGGGTTCTTAAGGTGGAAGGGGGAGGGTAGTCCATGAACGTGAATGTGGAAAAAGATAACATTTTTATTTTCACTAACCTCTAACAGAAATTCAGCAAATTCTTCCAAATATTTAAAAATACAATTCTGAGAAGCATTCCACAGGCTTCATCAGACTAACTTGACCAAGGGATTGAAGACACAAAAAAAGCTAAGAACTCCTGAACATGAATGATGTTGTCTAGGGTACAACACTGGTCTGATTACAGGCTGCACCCCTCCCCAAATGAGATTGCTTTGAAAGGATACAAACAAATATACAAATATATTCCAAAACAGGGTGGTGTGATGGTAAAGAGCAGCTTCTAAGTCAGGATGGCCTGGGTTCAAGGCTCACTTCTGACCCATACTGGCTTCCTGACCTTCAATAAGTAACAATTTCTCAATGTCCACAAGCAGCTGTCTAGGACTGCTCATTCGCCTACTTTGCTAGAGGGTGTTTCCGTATTGGGAGTTCCCGAGAACTGCCTATAATGAAATCACCATACCAAACACAGAAGGAGAAAGAGAGCTCATCACCACTGTCTCTGTTTGACTTAGGAGGTCAGGAGGATGCACTCGGGCTGAGTAACTCGGCCGAGGCGCCCAACCAGAGGCGAGGCTGGCCTCTAGCTCACACACTGACTACCTTTTGGTTGTCAGCCATCTCCGCAGTATAGGTCAGCGGGGGTCAATAATAATTTGCTTTTTTAAAAAAATAAAAGAACTAGTCCTTGAGATTTAATATAAATTACAGCCTGGATTTAAAAAAAAAAAAGTTGTAGTATTTTAAGACAAATTAAAATGAAGATAGAGCACCTCCTCCCTCCCTCCCTCCCCGGGGTGTTGTGAGGGTCCAATGAGGTAGCGGGTTAAATCCTCTGCAAATTCTTCGATGCAGGGAACTCCCGGTAGGAAAAACTCTCACCACTAATGCAGATGGGCAGCCACTCCGCAGCCGATTCCCTTACAGAGTATAAAAGGCAAGTTAGAGGCCGCTAGGTGGCGTCATCGTGCACAGAACTCTGGGCCTGGAGTCAGGAAGCCCCGAGTTCCAATGAGGCTTCAGAGGCTTGCTAGCTGTACGTCGCGGGGCGAGTTACTTTAACTTCTCTGTGCCTCAAGTTTCCCATCTGTAAAATGGGGACCATAATGGCCCCGACCTTGCAGGTTTGCGAGGATCAACCCAGTTAACGTTGACAAAGGCTCAAACGCTACATACACGCCTGAGATTGCTATCATTCCTCCCTTCAAACCGGCTCTCTATCCACAGCGCAATGTCAAATAAGTACCAAGCGTAGTGCGGGCTTGCTGGTGAAGGGCCAGCCCCGGCAGCGCGCTCAGGAGACCCGCGCGGATCTTTGCTGAGCCTGCTGCTGGGCGTGTGTGTGCGCGCCGATGGGAAGGGAAGGGCAGGCGCAGAGGACTGTAATTGGCGACCACACCAGAATCGAGCCACTGCCCAAAGGGCATTGAGGGGCCCAATCGCCGCGTAAGACCCCTGGGCTGGTAAGCGCCCCCACCAACCCACCCCACCTGGTCACCATGCCGCTTGGAGTGCCTAGGTCGCTGCTGTCCCTCTTAGGGCCATTAGATAATAGGAACTCTCAGGTAAAGGAGGACTGGGAGAAAGAAAGACCTTGTGAGGAAACAGAAGACCAGAGACCCCAGTGACGGCATCTCATGGCCACGGCTCGGCCAGAGGAGGCTCCATCCAGGCAGGAGGTGAGCTTGGCAGCTGGGACCATGGCAGCCGCTTGGCCACTGGCTATGCCACATCGAGCAGTGCACTTGGTAGGGACCGAGGTAGTAGAAGGGAGAGGGTGCCCCACTTTGGGGCTGTACTTTCGTGCCACTATACCATCTCAGTAAATTGACTTTTATAAAAGCTAACTGATGTTAATTGCTTATCAATGATGCTTGGAGAGGAAAGCAGTCTTGTGATGATCCAGATGGAGGCTGACACAGGTGATAAAGATGTCGGAGAGAAGACGGGTATAAGAGATGCGGAGCAGGCAGAATCAGCCCGACTTGAGACTGATAGGATTTGGGGGAGGGGAGGCTGCAAACAGGTTCTGTTTGTGAGGTTTTTTCCCCAATCTTTTAGGATGTGTTTTCCCTTTTCAAATATTTTGATACCTTATATCTCAATGGGTCTGTGAGCTCACTGGCACTATTTTATTCAGTTCAACTCAAAAACACTCATTTTTGTTTTTTCTTTATTTAAAGAGTTGTCAGCATGGCTTATACTCTAAGTTATCTTTCTAGCACTCTCCAGCCGAGTCCCCACTGTGACTAGTTGCAGACATTTGCCAAATCACTAGCCAGGTTCATGCTTACAGGCCTCCGGAAACGGATCGGAGCAAAGGGAACTAGACACAGGAGACTTAAGCTATGGCCTTGGCTAAGCAGCAGCACCCAGCTATGGGGTTTATAGGGGAAAGCAGAGAAATCATCTGGTCCATAGGAGTCCATTTTTACACACGAGAAAACGGAGGCCCAAAGTTACCTGCCCAAAGTAGCACAAAAAAGACCCAGAAGAGGCAGGATCTGAACCCAGGGAGTGTAACTCCCAATTCAGTGCTCCTCCCAATACAGATGTCTGCCAAGTGCTTAGGGCAGTGCTAACTATACAAGAGGCACTTAATAAATGCTTGTTCCATCCCTTTGCTTTGCACTCACTGGCTGTCCCCACAGCCTGGAATGCTCTGCCCCATCACTTGGGCCTCTTAATTTCCCTACCAAAGCTCAGTTCAATCCCAACTTCTGCAGGAAACCTTTCCTGCATCCCTCCCCCCACCAGCTGCTAATAAGGCTCCCTTTCAGATTTCCTTCATCTATTCTGTGTACAGAGAGAAACAGAGACAGAAAGAGAGACTGAGACAGAGACAAAGAGACAGAGAGAGACTGAGACAGAGACAGAAAAAGAGAGACATAGAAAGAGAGATACTGAGAGAGACTGAGAGAGAGACAGAGACAGAGTATTTATCTAGTTATTTATGGATTGTCTCCTCCATGGTATCTACCACATAATAAGCGATACACCTTGATGGATTACACCTTTCATGGGTGTACTGGTAATTTAAATTTGAAGATCTTTCCCACTCATTAATAGGCCCATGTGACCTGCTTATGTCACAGGAGGCCTAAGTCACATGTGGTAGGAGGAGCTTGCTGAAGGAGAAGAACAGGAAGGGTGGAGCAGGAAATGCTCAGAGTGTTAGAGCTGAAGGAGAAAGCAGATGTGTGCTGGCTGTGCTGTGAGTGATTGTTGGTGACAAGGCCCCAGCAGGGGGCAGGAATGGTTTTGAGACAGCTTGGCTCCCTGCTGTTGTGTTTTAGGTTCTTTGCTGTTATCATAAAGTGGACTTACTGGTTCTGGAATCTGCATGCTGCTTGGATGGGTTGGACTTACTGGTTTTGGGATGTGGTTCTTTGGTGTCTGAATAAATGGTTTGCTTCTTCTACCTTCTATACAGAGAGTCTCTTATACTTTGCAATACAGAACTACATAGGCATATTTACAATTATCACATATATTGTGATTATTGCCTTGCTAATACAATGGGTTAAATAATAGAACCCACTGGGCCAAAGAGAGAAGTTAGATATACATGAAGAACATACTTGGTCAATCTCAGAACATACATGGGATTCAGGGCTAGAAGGGCGCTCCGAAGTCATCGCAGTACTCACCTTTGTAATTTCTACACAGTCTCTGACACAGTGGACACATAATTTGTCTATCTCATTTGCACTGGGATGAAGAATTATCTCAGGAGCACTTAAAATCGTTTCTGTTTGGAATAAAGGGACATTCCCAAGAACCAAAGCATTGAATGACTGCAAATTCCTGGTGGGGGGAAAGAAAGAGTCTTAGTTGTGCTACTAACACTCGTTTTTATAGTTTATTTTTCACTGAGCATGTATGTGTGTGTGTGTGTGTGTAAGTGCGTGCGCGCGCATATGTGTGGTTTCTCCTTTGTTCTTGAAGAGGACCATGACACCAGGAAGATGATGCCATGACTTGCAAGTGGTACCATTGAGCAAAGTGAGTGTGGGTAAGTAAACCTAAGAGCTGAGTACATCAAGCACAGCCATGGAAGTCTAACACTCAGAGGAGGTGTGAAGTTGCTATCCAATGAACATCCTGTGGCTTGTGTTTACTGGCAGGGTTCATGTTTGTGATGTGCAGGGGGTCTGGACCCACAGTTTCAAGGTAGGAAGACAGTTCTTGCCTGTCAAGCTCCATGTAAGCAGGGTGGCTGGCAGGACCCAACTTAGAAGCAATGGTTTACAAATAAAATAAATAACCTAGATGGAGGTTTTTAGAAGATTAACTTACTTTAGGACTAATCTTGTCAAGGCTTCGTAAATTTTATTTTCCCAATACAAATAGTAGGGAGCCAGTCTGGGGGCCCTGCCTGTGTTTGTGTGGATCACGAGGCCCTCTACTTTGGTGAGCAGGGGCCCTATAGCAAGGTATTTTCTGACCATGTGTTCTATATCTTTGGCTCTTTCACGTTCGATACATTCAAAGAATTCCTTCACACCTGCAAAAAAAGTCACAAGTTTACTGTTATATATTAATAACAGAAAACTTTAATGTCCACTTAGTTATATTTGTTATAAAATTGTTTACATTCATTGATAATTTTTCAAATAAAATACTATGATCATTTAAAAATAAAATACTCCTCCATTCAGTGAAACAATTCCATAAAACAGTCTCACATCTTTACAACCAAAAGATAATTTGTGTGAAAGCAATTCTTTTGTGAGCCATGGGAGAAAACAATATCTTTTTTTTAATTTATTTATTTGTTTAATATATTTAGTTTTCAGCATTGATTTTCACAAGAGTTTGAATTACAAATTTCTTCCCATTTCTACCCTCCCCCTACTCCAAGATGGCATATATTCTGGTTGCCCTATTCCCCAGTCAGCCCTCCCCTCTATCACCCCACTCTCCTCCCATCCCCTTTTCCCTTCCTTTCTTGTAGGGCAAGATAAATTTCTATGCCCCATTGCCTGTGTATCTTATTTTCTAGTTGCATGCAAAAATTTTGTTTTTGTTTTTGAACATTTGTTTTTAAAACTTTGAGTTCCAAATTCTCTCCCCTCTTCCCTTCCCACCCACCCTCCCTAAGAAGTCAAGCAATTCAACATAGGCCACATGTGTATCATTATGGATAACCCTTCCACAATACTCATGTTGTGAAAGATTAACTATATTTTGCTCCTTCCCAACCCATCCCCCTTTATTGAATTTTCTCCCTTGACCTTGTCCCCTTTCGAAAGTGTTTGTTTTTGATTACCTCCACCCCCATCTGCCCTCCCCTCCATCATCCCCCCCCTTTTTTTTAATCTCCTTCCCTCTTCTTTCCTGTGGGGTAAGATACCCAATTAAGTATGTATGGTATTCCCTCCTCAGGCCAAATCTGATGAGAGCAAGATTCACTCATTCCCCCCTCACCTGCCCTCTCCCCTCCTCCCACAGAACTGCTTCCTCTTGCCACCTTTATGTGAGATAATCCACCCCTTCTATCTCTCCCTATCTCCCTCTCTCAATATATTCCTCTCTCATCCCTTAATTTGATTTTATTTCTTTTAGATATCTTCCCTTCATCTTCAACTCACCCTGGGCCTGCTCTCTCTCTCTCTCTCTCTCTCTCTCTCTCTCTCTCTCTCTCTCTCTCTCTCTCTGTATATATATATATATACACACACATATATACACACACACATACATATATACATATATACACATTCACTTATATATATACATAAACATATATATACATATATATATGCATATTCCCTTCAGCTACCCTAATACTCAGGTCTCACGAACCATACATGTCATCTTTCCATGTAGGAATGTAAACAAAACAATTCAACTTTAGTAAGTCCTTTGCAATTTCTTTTTCTTGTTCTTTTTCTTGATTACCTTTTCATGCTTCTCTTGATTCTTGTGTTTGAAAGTCAAATTTTCTATTCAGCTCTGGTCTTTTCAGTGAGAAAGCTTGAAAGTTCTCTATTTTATTGAAAGTTCATATTTTGCCTTGGAGCATGATACTCAGTTTTGCTGGGTAGGTGATTCTTGGTTTCAATCCTAGCTCCATTGACCTCCAGAATATCATATTCCAAGCCCTTCGATCTCTTAATGTAGAAGCTGCCAGATCTTAGATTACTCTGATTATGTTTCCACAATACTCAAATTGTTTCTTTCTGGCTGCTTGCAGTATTTTCTCCTTGATCTAGGAACTCTGGAATTTGGCGACAATATTCCTAGGAGATTTCTTTTTGGGATCTATTTGAAGAGGCGATCGATGGATTCTTTCAATTTCTATTTTGCCCTGTGGCTCTAGAATATCAGGACAGTTCTCCTTGATAATTTCTTGAAAGATGATATCTAGGCTCTTTTTTTGATCATGGATTTCAGGTAGTCCAATAATTTTTAAATTATCTCTCCTGGATCTATTTTCCAGGTCAGTGGTTTTTCCAAGGAGATATTTCACATTGTCTTCCATTTTTTCATTCCTTTGGTTCTGTTTTATAATATCTTGATTTCTCATAAAGTCACTGACTTCCACTTGCTCCAATCTAATTTTTAAGGTACTGTTTTCTTCAGTGGTCTTTTGGACCTCCTTTTCCATTTGGCTAATTCTGCCTTTCAAGGCATTCTTCTCCTCATTGGCTTTTTGGAGCTCTTTTGCCATTTGAGTTAGTCTATTTTTTAAAGTGTTGTTTTCTTCAGTATATTTTTCAGTATTTTTTTGGGTCTCCTTTAGCAAGTGATTGACTTGTTTTTCATGGTTTTCTCGCATCCTTCTCATTTCTCTTCCCAATTTTTCCTCTACTTCTCTAACTTGCTTTTCCAAATCCTTTTTGAGCTCTTCCATGGCCTGAGACCAGTTCATATTTTTCTTGGAGGCTTTTATTGTAGGCTCTTTGACTTTGTTGACTTCTTCTGTCTGTATGTTTTGGTCTTCTTTGTCACCAAAGAAAGAATCCAAAGTCTGAGACTGAATCTGGGTGCATTTTTGCTGCCTGGCCATATTCCCAACCAACTAACTTGACCCTTGAGTTTTTCAGTGGGGTATGACTGCTTGTAGAGTTTAGAGAACTATGTTCCATGCCTGGGGGGATGCGCCAGCTCTGCCACACCAGCACTCCTCCTTTCCCAAGAACCCCCAACCTGGACTGGACTTAGATCTTCAGCAGGCTCTTCATTCCTGCTCTGATCTGCCACTTAATTCCTCCCACCAGGTGGGCCTGGGGCCGGAAGCAACTGCAGCTGAACTTCTGTAGCTGCCCCACCTCCGCTGCCCCCGGGGGCGGTGGCCGAACCGTGAACTCATTCCACTCCTGCAGCTTTTTCCACTAACCTTCTCCGCTGTCTTTGGTGTTTGTGGGTTGAGAAGTCTGGTAACTGCTGCACCTCACTGATTCAGGGCACTAGGGCACACTCCGCCCAGCTCCTGGTCTAGTTGGTCCACGCCCGCTCACGCTGGGCTCTGCTCCACTCCGTTCCCGGCTCCAAGCTCCATGCGGGATAGACCTCACCCAGAGACCATCCAGGCTGTCCTGGGCTGGAGCCCTGCTTCCCTCTGCTGTTTTGTGGGTTCTGAAGTTCTAGAATTGGTTCAGAGTCATTTTTTATAGGTTTTTGGAGGGACTCAGCAGGGAGCTCACACTAGTCCCTGCTTTCCAGCCGCCATCTTGGCTCCACCCCCCCCCCCCGAGAAAACAATATCTTTTTCTCTGAAAAGCAACTTAAACTGTTTTCTCTGTGTTGTCAAGTTCGTTTTGGCCAAGTTAAGATTCCTGGGATTCAATGCTCCACTGGAGAACCACTGACAGTCACTTCTCTTTCTGTTTGGTCATCCAATCAGTTCTGAAGCCATCTAATTGGATTATTATCCAACACAGGGTGGTACCTGTGGCCTGGACCCACCCCTGGTCCAACCTATACTATACTTCTCCATCTTCTCCACAATAATAGTATAAGATTCTTTATCAAAAGTTTTGAATGTGGGGTCCCTCAAATTTAAGAAATGTTTTAAAATGACATTTATGACACAAACAGAAATTACTTGAGTAAATTATTGAATGTCTGGGACAGTTTTTTGGATTAAAAGGGCATAATTATAGCAAGAGAATTTTTTTCAGAAAATAGAGAAATAAAATGTCAAACTTACCAGGAAGTTCATCATTTTTAGGAGCTGGGAATTTAAAGAGATTTGCTGCTTCTATTATTCCAAGCCTAGATGTGATGTCTTCAGAATTTTTATGAATCTGGTGTACAAGAGATTCAAATTTCCCCATAGCTTCCTTACACCGACCAAGGTAGTCAGCGATACCTATTTTTTTAAAGAAAGGCATTATTTTTTCTACTCTCATTTCATACACTTCTCACCAACTTAGATATGACCCAATTTGGGACTGTTACCATTCCTTAATGGAGAAACACACAGGATTATTAATTTCAGACAAAATGGTCTCCCACCCATTAACAAAATCATTACTATATGAAGACATGAAGGTAGAGGGTCTGTAGGGAAGCAGAGATAAGCATGGCTCTGTTCAACATTCTTGGAGAATGAGGATAAGGTCAGAGTCAGAGTATCATAGTATAGGGATGGAAAATACTTCAGAAGCCATCAACTCCAACTCCCTCACTTTACTGATGAGGAAACTGAGGCCCAGAGAGGTTCACTGACAAGCCCAAGGTCAGACATCTAGTAAGTCCCTGAGGCAGGATTTGGATAAATTAGCAGTTAGTTTAGACTTTTCTTTCCTGTCTGTATCACATTTTTTCTCTGTATTTTTCTGTTTGTATTAAAACCCTGGGTGAGGTATAGGCCAACATCTCAATGGGAAATATTGGTCTATACCTCAGCTAGGGTTTTAATACAAACAGGAAATATGTGTGTGCGTGTGTGTGTGTGTGTGTGTGTGTGTGTGTGTGTGTACCAAGAAAAGCTCCAGATGGGTACATGATTTAGACATAAAGGGTGATATCATAAGCAAATTATGAAGAAGAAATTACCTATCAAATCTATGGATAGGGAAGAGTTCCTGACCAAACAGGAGTTAGAAAGGTTCACAGGAGGTAAAATGGACAATTCTGATTATATGTTTTTTTTTTAATTTGCACAAACAAAACAAAAATGACTAAAATTATTAGATAAGTGGGAAATTAGGATGGGGTGAGAATCATAGTGTTTCTCTAATAAATATCTCATTACTAGGACATATAGGGAACTGAGTGAAATTTGTAAGAATAAGAGCCATTTCCCCAACTGATAGATGGTCAAAGGATATAAACAGGCAAATTTCAGAGGAAGAAATCTAAGCAATCAATAACTATATAAAATGGTCTAAATAATTAATAAATAAATACATATTAAAACAACTCTGAGGTATCACCTCACATCCCTCAGATTCTCAAGGTTGACAAAAACGGAAAATGAGAAATGCTGGGGTGTAGGAAAATGAGAAATGCTGGGGTGTAGGAGGGGAACAAGTATATCAACGCACTGCTGGCAAAGCTGTGAACTGGTCTGTCCATTCTGGAAAGCAACTTGGAGCTATGCCCAAAAAGCTTTGACCTAAGAATGACACCACTAGGTCTATACTCCAAAGAGATCAAAAAAAGATGAAAAGGACCAATAAGTACAAAAATAATTATAGCAGCTCTTTTCATAGTGGCAAAGAACTGGAAGATGAGGGATATCTATTCAGGGAATGGCTAAACAAGTTATAATACATGATGGAATGCCATTTGTGGTTTTTAGAAAAATTTAAGAAAACTTATATTAACTGATGCAAAGTAAAGTAAGTAGAACCAGAAGAGAAATTTATACAATAATAACAATATTGTAAAGACAAACAACTTTAAAAGATTTGCGAATTCTGAACAAAATGAAACCAACCACAGTTCCAAAGGATTTATGATGAAATATGCTATCCATCATAAAGAACTGATGTGCTCAGAGTACAGTTAGAAGCATATCTTTTTGGACAAAGCTAATGCAAGAACTCATTTCACTTCTCTATAAAAAAATTTTAATAGATTTTGCTTTTCTTGCTTTCTTAATGGGTGGGAAAGGGGAAACAGCGGGGAGAGAATTTGGAACTGAAAATAAAATTGAATTAAAAGAAGACTGTAGCTGTCTTATCCTTTGTCCCTTTAAAACAAGCACGCTGGGGACAGGGGTGGGCAGAGGATGGAAAGCACCAAATGAGAAAAACTGAGATTCATTATTCTGAATTGCTAGCGACTGACAAGTGATACCACCTATAGTTGTCGGAATTAAACAAATACGTCCCCTGCAAAACATTGTGACAATGAACTCTGGCACGTCTTATTCTGTATGTGCCATTCTCAGTATGATTTTGGTTAGCAAAAGCATATACTGTCCTCTGTTTCTGTTACACTGCCCCAAAGGTCTTTTGTTCATTATGGCTTTACATTCTTAGATGTTCAGGGATGACCACCTATGAGGGATGCTATAATGGGGATTCTTCAAGGATAGGTTCAACACTGGAATAAACTTCTATGTCATTGTCCGCATAAAGAGCTGATTTTTTCCTGTACGTAAGGAAGTGCCAGGACCTTCAGACTCTGGATTACTGCTTTCTTCATGAACCTACATCCCACATGTTGGCACTTATACTTGTGGAAACAATAGCAGACCTCAAAGCCACCACACCTTCAGCTGGCAGTGCCCAGGGGCTCATTTCGATTGCTATGTTTATTTATCTTGCCATGAGAACAAAAGCCTGGTGAGTGCACCCTAGAATTAAATCCCAACAATTCTGGTTTCAAATAAACATGTTTTGTATGTCTTTTGTTTTTTGTGGTGTGACCATTGACTTACAAAAAAAAGTCACTCATTTAGATAGCATTTCCTGCTAAAGGTTGAGGAAAATGGGGGAACAAAGATCATCTCTCTCATCTCCAATAAAGCCCCTGAATCTGCTTTGTGGGCTCTAAAAAACAAAACATCATAAATCGAGTTTTATTTATAATTCTATGTTCAATGGAACCTATTTTATTAATACTCAAAAATTCTTAAACAACAGCAGTTATGCTGCCTTGCCAAAAATAACTAATTCTATTAAAACGTCACAGGTGATTAGTTATTGTAAAATTCTATCTAACGGTAAATAAGTACACGAATTACATTACCCAGTGAATTCCAATTCAATCTCTTATATCCAGCCTTGAACACTCTGCTTAATTCCTGGCATTGATCTTCAAGAAGATTCGACTCTGACTCATTTAATGTCCCCAAAAGTGTGTAATAATGATCCAACATACGCCTTATCCCTTCTGTGTACCTAGGGAGTGACAGACATTGGAGGCTGTAATTAAAGTTCACGTCACAGATGGGTTCCCAAAAACTCTGTAAGCTAGCTAAATATTGAACCCCAGGAAAAATGTTCATTCCTTCTTCCATCCTTTCAATAATGGTCCCATGCTGATCTCCTCAAGTGATTTGGGAACTGAAGGAAAATCCTGTCCTTTACAAAGTCTTCTCTGACAGTTGTAGTCCGGAATACTCTCTTCCTTCTATGACCCCCTTTTCATACAATTATCTGCTTCATAAGATCAGAGGCCATCTGTTCTCATGCCCTTGGAAGCTGACATTGAGGTCTAGAGACCCTAGTGATTTGCCCAATGTGACAGGTAATTAGTAACAGAAACCAAGTCCGGTGACCCCAAATCTAGGGTTCTTCCCACTGCACTATATTGCCCCTCCTCCATGCACCCTAGACTTTGGCCCTCATCACATACTACCCTGAAGTGTTCTTTAATAATTTCATTTGCTACAAAGTCGTCATTTCTCCAAAGTAGTTTTAAGTTTATCTAAAGCAAGAACAGTTTGCTATGTAGCCTTCTTATGTGCTGCTGCTCTTGGGCCAGACACAAAAGCAGTACCTTTGAAAATTAACTGAAGCCAGAAGTGTGGTATATATACATCCTTCAACTTAGTTAACAAGTCAGCTAGACAAGGCTAGCGTTGTTAAGGGGAAAAAAATTCCCCTGTGGAAAAAATAAGGCTGCCCCGTTGTATATTTTAAACATGACCAGGTTTTCTTTCCCAAGAAATATTCTTACCTAAGAAACTTGTCCTCCTGAAGTGCGACATTCCTTGCTAATTCGGGCATAATAAACCCCAGCTGTTCCATGTATTTTGTTTCATTAATAATCTCTTTAAGAGCAGGAGAAAAATTGATAACAAAGTAAATCCCCTTGTCTGTGGTAGTGTCAGCATCATCACTGACCAAATTTAACTATGGAAGAGACAATTCATAATTGAATGAATAGAATCAAAAAGACAGTAAGACACATATATAATGTTAAAAGCAAATTTGACAAGGACAAATGCACACTGATGACTTCATTGTCTGACACCCTAAAAACTCGGTACATTGTAAGATGTCAAAGCCTGAAGGGGGAATGCATTCCATGTTGTCACATATGGCTGCCTTCCTCCGCTTCATTCTCTTCTCCTTACTCTGACTTCCTCATCTCCTGGCTTCACTCTTTACTTTTTAAAATACATATAAGTTTCATTAAGAGAAGCAACCAAAAACCCTATAGCCATGGTACATGAACAACGGAAAGGAGATTCCTACCGGTCCTCCGTAATCTGGTGTTGAGTATCCAGTCATACGGGCTTTGGCCAGCAGGCTTTTCTTCAAAAGGGATGGTAGGCTCTGTTCTGTCCATTCCTTCCACTGTTCATATTTCCTGTCTTCATATTCCTTCATCCTCCTACCCACTTCCAGATATTTTTGTTTTACCTATTAAAGGATTTCAGCTGGAGTTAGTGGGACAGAATTGTCCCGGTACTGGTAATCCATTGGAAATGGAAACTACATTGTATCTGGAATAATGCTGTAAAAGACAGAAATGGATGCACAAGCCACCTACTTCGCGTCCTCGCTCACTGTCCAACATCTCCTCCACTTCCTGAAATCGAAGGATAGTGTGCTTAATCCGGAAGAAGAGAGATCGCTCCCAATATATGGCACCGGCCACTGGGGGGTGATTCTTGTATAGGGGTGGGTTTTCAAGATTCAGAACAAATAAACGATTAATTATGTCAACCTGAAAATACAAAATCAAAAAGTATTTGGTGACTGATAATCATCAGTGACCCTGCATTTAATATATCAAAGACCTTTTCTCTGTTAACTGTAAACTTTAAGCAAATTACAGATAAAAAATTGGAATCTTAAAGAAATATTTAAGGCATAAAGTAGCCTTTTATTTTTTTCTAATAGCTTCATCTCTGCTGATAGGGGCTTTTCATTCTGTTCTATCTCCTCGGGGTCCCTATTTGACTGATAAACCCCCTACACCCCCATGCATGTGTGTAGATGAGCTTCAGTTGGACATGTACTATACAAAGGCTTATAATATTTTTTGTCATAGTGTGACCTAAGAGCCAAGGCCACAGTCCTAATTCTATTCCTGTCACTACCAATGGCCAAGTCTCTCCATGGTCAAAAAAGAGCATGTTTTACAATTATCCAGATAATTAAGACAAAGTTCGATTTGTTTAGTCTATATTCTAGACTACACAGGATGATTCTTATGTCATATCAATGGGTATGTGTAGGACACTTATCCATTGGGATAAGGCCCCAGAATCTTGTATTGACGTTTTCCTATCCCAGTCCATTCCATTGCCAGGACTGGGATATTTTTGGTTGGCTTCAGTACCAACATGGTTCTGATAACATTGGCACTCAAGCCATCAGAAATGTCCCAATACTGGCAATGCCTTGGGAAACACCAATCTGGGGCTCTGGATTGGCATCCCAAAAGGCATAGCCTTTAAATATATTAATTAATCTTTTCTTCTAAGCAAGATTGAAAGCTCCTTGACACTAACCACCTCTATTGTGGCCAAAGAGATAAACTGATGACCAAGACTGATCTGGCTGAGGATCAGCTCAGGTCCAGGGACAAAAACTAGCAAAACACCAGCCAGCTTAGGAGAAACTGAGGGCTCCCCTACTATCCCTTCCCTAACCCTTGCTTCTGGAATCACAGCACCATAAGTGCAGGACTAGAAGGGAGCTATGAGGTCATCTAGTCTAACCCTTTCATTTTACAGCTGAGGAAACTGAGGCCCGGGGGAATGTGGCCAAAAGTAATTAAGAGGCAGAGCCAGGATTTAGATGCAGACTCAGACAACTTTGGCTAAAAAGGTCTCAGATGTCAAAGGACCCCATTACATCTTCCTTTTAGATCCAACAGCATTTCTAGTACACAGCTCAGATCATGGCAGGTAGCCAATACACAATCGTACAGTTCCTTACCTATATTAACAAATCCATTTTGTTTTGACTACGTAATTTGAGTCACTAAATAAAATAGTTATCAGGGGAAATTCTGTAGGTTCCCTGAATTTGGATTTCCCATCATAAAAAAAACAACTCTCAAGCTATGCACCCAGCCTCCCTTTGCCTCTGCACACTTTTGGTTGATTGCGATGCTTAAGTGCCACGGTGCGCTGGCTCACATGCTGCTTAAAATTACCTCTTTACAGTACTGTGCCAAAATATCATTGAACTTCATCATCATCTGCTTATTTATAGCCTCCCGGGAGCGAATGTGCTTGAACTTTAAGAGCATGTCAAAAGCAGCCTCTGCAGAGCGAAGTGTCTTAAAGGATTCATCAATAAAGCTCTTTGCTTCTTTCTCAATAACCTGCCAAAAAGACATGCCAGATAAGTCATCTGCCTGTGCAGAACAGGGGAGACTAGGTAAGAACACTTGAGCTGGTGGAAGGCTTATCAGGGATGCTTTTACTGAGATGCCCCACTGGGTCCTCATCATGGTACCCAGGAGACGCCAACTTCTTGAACACTGCCAGCCAACCAAACTCAAGTTCTGATAGAAAGGTAGGTCTGCCAAGCTAGAAGCATCTGAGGCAAAGGCCCAGCAATGGACAATGTGTTTGTTATCTAGGAACAGCCTTGCTATATAGATAATAGGCTCATCACCACAAGACTAGACACCAGGACATGGTTTTGGGGGGCCACAGAAACTCATGAAGATATGCCTTCTCTGCTAAGGCATGCAGTAGTAGCAGGCTCACAGGATTTACAGCATGAAAAGACCAGACCACAGAGAGTATCCAGTGCCAACCCCTCATTTTACAGATGAGCAAACTGAAAGCCGAAGGAGTTCAAGACTTCTCCGGGTCACACAGCCAGGAAGCCAGAGAGGTTCAAGACTTCTCTGGGTCACACAGCCAGGAAGCCAGAGAGGTTCGAGACTTCTCCAGGGCACACAGTCAGGAAGCCAGAGAGGTTCGAGACTTCTCCAGGGCACACAGCCAGGAAGCCAGAG
Source organism: Trichosurus vulpecula (assembly GCF_011100635.1). Classification (NCBI taxonomy): domain Eukaryota; kingdom Metazoa; phylum Chordata; class Mammalia; order Diprotodontia; family Phalangeridae; genus Trichosurus; species Trichosurus vulpecula. The sequence goes on along the minus strand of NC_050573.1, from coordinate 38,281,927 downwards.
AGGTTCGAGACTTCTCCAGGTCACACAGCCAGGAAGCCAGAGAGGTTCGAGACTTCTCCAGGTCACACAGCCAGGAAGCTAGAGAGGTTCAAGATTTCTCCAGGTCACACAGCCAAGAAGCACTAGAACCAGAATTTCATGTGTTCTTTTCATCCTACCATGATATAGTCACAGATCTTTTGAAATACTAAAAACAAATCTCATAGCTAGTGGGAAGTGGAAGCTGAGACTGAAGGAGGCAAAAATCAAACCTACTTCTACTCTGTAATACTGGGCCTGACTTAACACGCTCCCTGTCTTTGACCATCCCCTTAAGAATGCTAATGCTCATGGTGTTAAGTACAAAGCACAGACCCCACATGTCCACAGCATACTGCACCCAGAGGCTCTAGCCTGAAACGCCAAATGTCTACTGGACAGTGGCACCTGGATATCCTGAAGGCATCTCACACAGAACAGCTCCAAAACTTAACTCGCTTTCTTTTCCCCAGAAACTTCCCCTCCTCTGAACTTCCGTGTTTTGGGAACTAGGGGGAAAAAATCTTTGCAGCAAGTTTCTCTGATAAAGTTCTTAGATATATCAAGAACTGAATCAAATCTTTAGGAATAAGAACCATTTGCCAATTCATAAAAGATCAAAGGACATAAAAGGTCAAACAGTTTTCTAAGGAAGAAATCCAAGCTATCAATAACCATATGAAAAAAGTCCCAATTAGGGAAACACGAATCAGTCAATAAACACTTGTTAAAGTGCCCACTATGTACCAGACACTGCGCTAAGCACCAGAGTACAAAAAAGGCAAAAAACAGTCTCTGTTCCTAAGGGAGCATCTAACGGGAGAGATTCAAGTCTCTCAAGTCTGGTAGGGGAGACAATATGCAAGTGACCATGTACAAACAAACTATAGACAGGATAAATTGGAAATAATCAACAGAGGGAAGGTAGGGAGGAAACAAGAGGGATCCAGAAAGGCTCCTGGAAGAAGAGAGGAGAGTATAAGGTGTAAAAAGACTGAAAAAGTAAGAGGGTGGGGGCTAAGTTATGAAGGGCTTCGAAAATACCCAGTGGAGGATTTTGTTTTTGCCCCTTAAGGTGATAGGGAGCTGCTGGAGTTTATTAAGGAGTGGGGAGGGGTGACATTCTCAAACCTGTGCTTTGACAGCTAAGTGGAAGATGGACCAGAGTGGGGACTTGGGCCGGCAGACCTACCAGAGGTGGGTTATTTTTGCAATAATCCGGGTGTAAGATGTCTAGGGTCTGCATTAGAGGGGTGGTGGTGTCAGAGGAGAGGAGGGAGCATCGACAAAAGATATTATAAAAGTCAAATCAATCAGCCTTGCCAAGAGCTTGGACACAGAGAGGGAGTGAGGGAGCATGAGGAGCTGGGAGGACACAGGTTGGGAGCCTCGGTGACTGGGAGGAGGACAGTCAGCTCTCCCAGTAACAGGGTAAGTCCAAGAGTAATCACTCTTCCCTGAAGACAAATGGGGAAGTATGGAAGGGACAGAGGTTTGGGGAAAAGAGAATGAGTTCAATTTTGAAGATGTGAGTTTAAGATGTCTAACAGGACATCTGGTTCAAGATATTCAATAGGCAGGTGAAGATGCAAGAATGGAAGTCAGCAGAGAGGTTAGGTCTGGATAAGTGGACTTCCAGTCATCAGCAGAATTCTGACTGGGTGATAGATACGGATTGAGTGAACCTCCAAGGAGGAGAGGTTACTGAATGGCGGTGGTAATAGAAGGACCCAGAAGGGGCAGTGGGGAGCAAGAAACATTCCAATTCCCCCACCTAGACCAGTGGATCAGCAGTAATGACAGAAAGTGCAGCTGGGGCTGGAAAGGGTGGCCGGGGAAGCTGTCATCAGGAAGGAGCCGGGCCTAAGTGAGAGGCCGATGATGGAAAGAATTGGGAAAGGAAAAGATCTGAGATGACAGTGAGTTTGTTGTCTCTCGAGCAGTCCTTCCAGAGAGCAGAGGGGAAGGGGTAGGTAGCTTTAGAATAGGGCACTGAGAGGGAAGAGGTGGTCAGTGGGGGTCAGGGGATGGGGTTTGAATGGTGATAGCCAGCGGTTCCGAATGAAACTAAATCTGAAGTTCTACTGCATCAGAATGGCAAAGCTGGGAAGGAAGGAAGGAAGGAAGGAAGGAAGGAAGGAAGGAAGGAAGGAAGGAAGGAAGGAAGGAAGGAAGGAAGGAAGGAAGGAAGGAAGGAAGGAAGGAAAGGAAGAAAATGTCAAATGTCAGAGGGGCCGTGGGAAAACTTTTACATTCATGCCTGTGGTGGACCTGTGCATAAGTCATAGGAAAGCAATTTGAAACTATTATTCAGTAAGTCAATAAGCATTTATTAAGCACCAACTATGTGCCAAGCATTGTGCCAAGGACTAGGGATACAAAGAAGGGCTAAAGACTGTTCCTGCCATTGAAAAGCTTACAATATACAAACAAATACGTACAAAGAAGCTACATACAGGATAAATAGGAAATAATCAATGAAGGGAAGGCAGTAGGATTAAGAGGGATTAGGAAAAGCTTCCTGTAGAAAGTGGGATTTTAAGCTGGGACTTGAAGGAAGTCAAGAAGTAGAGATTTTGTGGGATAATATTCCAGGTATGGGAGACAGCCAGAGAAAATGTCTGGAGCCAAGAGATGGAGTATCTTTTTTCAGAGAACAATAGGAAGGTGGGTGTCACTGGATTGAAAAGCACATGGTAGAGGAGTAAGGTGTAAGAAGACTAGAAAGATCAGGGTAGAGTCTAGGCTTTGAATACCAAAGAAACTAAACTCTGAATAAACTCTATATATCCTTTGGCCCTAGGATATCAATACTAGGCAGATATGCCTAAAGAGATCAAAGAAAGAAGAAACAGATTCACATGTACAAAGACATTGAAAGCAGCTCATTTTGTAGTGGAAAGGAACTGGAAACTAATGAAGTGCCTATCAGTTGAGGAATGATTGAACAAATTATGGTATAAGAATTGTAATGGAATACCATAAGTGCTATAACAATTGACAAAAGAGATGGTTTTTAGAGAAACCTAAGAAGATTTGCATGAACTGATGCAGAGCAAAGTGAGCAAAACCAGGGGAACAATTTCTACAATAACAAACAACTTAAACAACTTTACACTTCTAGGGCTGTTTCCCAAAGAGATCATAAAAGTGGAAAAAGGATCCATAAGTACAAAAATATTTATAGCAGCTCTTTTGGTGGTGGGAAAGAATGGGAAATCAAGGAGATGCTCATCAATTGGGGAATGGCTAAACAAGTTGTGGTATATGAATGTAATGGAATACTTTTGTTCTGTAAGAAATGAGGAGCAGGCGAACTTCTTAATCACCTGGAAAGACTTAAATGATCTGATGCTGAATGAGGGGAGCAGAACCAGGAGAACATTAAACACAATTACAGACACACAGTATCTGTGATGACTGACTTTGATAGACTTGGCTCTTCTCAGCAATACAAGGTTCTAAGACAGCCCCAAAAGACTCATGATGGAAAAGGCTATGCACATCCAGAGAAAGAATTATGGAGTCTGAATATAGATTGAGGCAAACTATTTGCTCTCTTTTTTTATTTTAGTTTTGTTTCTTGTTTCTCATGGTTCATTCCATTGATTACAATTCTTCTTTGTAACTTGACTATTGTGAAAATAAGTTTAATGTGAAGATAAGTGTAGAACCTATATCAGATTACATGTTATCTTGGGGGAGAGGAGGGAGGAGAAGGAGGGGGAGAAAATTAGAACTCAAAAACTTGTAGAACTGAGTGTTGTAAACTAAAAATAAAAAATAAATTTAAAAAAGGACAACTTTGAAAGCCTTAAGAACTCTGGTCAACACAGTGAGCAACCCCAGTTCCCAGAGGACTATGATGAAACGTGCTACCCACCTATTGACAATGAGGTGGGGAACTCAGGATGAGGACTGGGAATAATTTTTTGGACATAGTGACTGGGGAATTTGTTTTGTTTGACTCTCCATGTTTTTTACATGGCTTTTCCTTTTCTTTTCTTTTCCTCTTTTTACCAGGAGGAAAGAATGGGTGGGAGAAATAATCTATTTTTGTTAATTAAAACAAATTATTTCTGCTTCTTAGTTGTATCTCCTAGGAGAGCCAAGTGCTAGATTATGACTATATCTTTGCCTCAGGCAACAGGAAGGATGATGGTAAGCATCCCTTTGTGCTATCCATTACATCACATTGCTACGAATTTCTCTTACAGAAATAAAAAAGTGAAAAGCCCAAATTTAAACCCACCACCACCACCACTACTATATTCTGGCTGTAAGGCTGTATGAGTATTTCCATTCATGTAAAATCAAATTTTAAACTGAACATAAGAATAGGCTTTTTAAGCTAAGATACATTCTAGTAAAACAAAATCCTTAGGTTGGCTACTTACCAGGACTTCAATCTTGAAATCTTCCATAACATACTTCCAGAACTGGGAACACTTGATGCTAAAGGGGTCAAAGGTTAGTACCTCCATGGGACTGACAAGACCATCCACCCTACAAAGGACATCATCGATACGCTTTGGATCACCGGTCACAGCTTTCAGTTCTGGACCAAATATGTTGTAAAATTCGTCAATAACCTGTTAAATCCAACGGCATAAGAAAGTCACACTGTAGTAATCCTGCTGTTTCACAAACGTACCATCTCTAGATCGTGTGCCCTAGTTCTTATATGCTGACCCCAAAGTGGTCTCACCCGCTCACTGAAGCAGGCCACGGAGGACTTTGACTTGTGACACTTTATTAGCAGGTGGCTCAGCCTACTATTGAAAAGTGCATTAAAAATTTCCTAGCTCAACTTTATAAGCAAATTAGTTTTTCTTCTCTCAAATGCTGAATTCCTGAGATTTTTTGCTGCTACAGCAGAATCTAACGAATGCGCCAATTTTCCCTTTTCCTTCCCAGACACAATAACCAACATCTTACATGCACACTTCATGGGACCATAGATTTAGAACCAGAGAGGGATCTTAGAGGCTGAGTCTAACTCATTTAACGTATGAGGAAACCGAGGCTCAATGAGGTTAAGTAATTTGCTCAGGGTCAGTAAGCATCTCAGGCAAGATTCAAACTCAGGTCTTCCTGACTCCACATCCAGCATTGTATCCTGCTACCTCAGTCTAATACTCATCTCTAATTAAGAATGGCTTGTAGACCAACCTGTTTCTCAAGCATTCTGTACTGACCTTTTTTCAAAAGTCCTTCCTTACCCCAGCATTGTCTCCCCAATTGATCCCAATTGTAAGAGGTTGGAATGGGTTCATAGGGTGTAAGATGTAGGGTTGGAAAGGATCGTAATGGCTATCAGATCCAAACTGTTCATTTTACAAAGGTACGCAGAGGCTCACACAGCCAATAAGTGTCTAAGGTGGGATCTGAACCCGGGTCTTCTTAAGTCTAAGTCCAGTTCTCTGTCCACTACTAAGAAAACCAATCTTCCACACTCACAAACCATCTCCTTTTTTTCTTTCAAGGACATCTGGGAAAGAACTAAGCAGAAAATAATTTGACAATGACAGAATCCAATCCAATCCAATCCAATCCAATCCAGAACAAGGCACTATGCCAGGCTCTGAGGATACAAAGGCAAAATGTAAAGCAGACCCTGCCCTCAAGGAGTGTATACTCTACTGGGAAGATGCAACATGTCAACAAGTAAGTATGGAGATGGCAACTTGAGGAAGGAGTAAGAAAGCTCCCATGGCTGAGGGAACCAAAAGAGATTCCCACAGGAGGGGGAATTTACATAGAGCATCTTGTCCCGTGCTTGGCCCATCCTCACTCTAAATCTAGAGGTAAAGAGAACAGTCAGGGGCCATTAGGGCCATACTAAGTATTTATGCAATGTCCCTTCTGATCTCAGGGACTGGGTCATCCTGGGCTTCACAATCTCCTCAGGATTATCATCTTTGACTGTGATGGAAACCATCCATATCTACGTGGCATTTTTGAAAAGGGAAGAAAGTTACCAGAAATTAGGTAAATATTAATTATGGAAAATGTAAGGATATTGTCCACTCTCTTACATTCAGAGCCATGTCATCCCATAGTAGCAACCTGATAAACTATTTCTGACTCCTAACATCCATTTGGGAAGACCCTAAGACTCAATTATTCTAAGAGCATTGTAAAACGTAAACTATCTTTTGCAGAGCCAGGAACTGCATTCAGATCCCACCTGTGACGTTTACTAGCTGGGTGTTCAAGTCACTTAACTACCCTGGCCTCAAATCTCCTCACCTGTGAAAGGAGGAGGCTGGACAGAACGGTCACGGAGGTCATTTCCAGCATGAAATCCATGATATTATGAGTCTGTCATATAGACAATGACCAGAATCCCATAAACAAAAAAAGAGCACCAAAAGGACCCTGAACTCTGAGTCACAGTGATGATTAATCTTGGCCCTGGAGAAGAAATAGTGAAATGTACCTCCCTCCACTCAGGATGCATGGGGAGGACCACAGGTGCAGAATGGAGCATACGCTATCAGGAAACATCACTGGGTCAACCAGTTTTTCTTAACAGTTTTTCTTTGATATAAAAAGAGAAGGGTTGGTGTGTATATTCAAAAATAACTGTCATATAAGAAATGAAAAGTGCCAACCAATAAAATATTTTCCTTTTAAAAAGATGTGAAAGTAATCTTAAGAATTTGATCGATCTTTCTCACTTTTTAGCAATACGCACACACACACACATATGTATGTATGTATATATATGTGTGTGTGTGTGTGTACACACACACACACACACATATTAATGAAATTAAACCCAGGCTTCTTTACCTGTAAAACATCATACAGATCCTGACAGATTGTAGCCATGTAATCTGTTCTTTCAAATAAACGTTTCCTATCAAATTCCCAACGTGGTTCTCTTCCAGAGGCTTCGATTTTGGCTCGGACATCAAAATAAGATTTTTTCCACAACAGAAGAGTGCTCTTAGCCTCAGCCACCTTGGTTTGTGCAGATGCTCGACTCTCTCTGTTAATTAAAAAAAATCAAGTTACTATTAGCCGTATTTTCCAATGACTCGAGATAAGGATGATGATAGTAAAATCTGTTAGTTTATTTAATTCAGAGCAATATGGCAGAGAAGGATCCTGGAGGACAACTAGTCCAAACCCCCTTTTTATAGAAGAACCTGAGTCCTGAATTCAGATCCTACTTCTGACAATTACTAATTATTTGACAGTGAGCAAGTCACTTAACCTCTATGAGGCTTGTTTTCCTCATCCATAAAATACAGAAAATAATATTCATATCCTAGCTCACACCTTACCTCACACGGTTATTGAGGGGAAAGTGCTTTGCAAATCTTAAAGCTAGGGCAGCTAGATAGTTCAATGGATACAGCGCAGGGTCTGGAATCAAGGACACCTGAGTTCAAATCCAGTCTCAAACATTTCCCAGCTGTGTGACCCTGGCTAAGTCACTTAAACTCAGTTTGCCTCTGGAGAAGGAAATGGCAAACCACTCCAGTATCTTTGCCGAGAAAACCCGATGGACAGCTTTGGTCCAGGGGGTCACAAAGAGTCAAACATGACTGCACAACAACAACAAACCTTAAAGCACCATAAGACAATGTTATCAGGATGTTTAGTTACATTTCCTGGGTGTTGGTGGTAGGGTTGCCTACATTATGAAATCTGCAGAGCACCACAAGGTGGAGGAAGGAGGTCCTATGAAAGGTTGGCACTCATATAGTTTCCCCCTCCTAGGAGTAAGTAACGGGGATTATTGATAGAAGCATGTGGAGAGTTTCATGTACATGTCCTGGTGGCTCACAAAGGGAAATTTACTGTGCAGTCACAGAGAATCCCAAACTGGAATGTTTGGGGCCAGGCCATTCTAGAGAGTAGAGGATTTCCTGATGCAGTGTGCTTCCTAGAGAAAGAATAATCCATCTAGTTCCAGCACAGAGTCCTCTTTGGAGAGCAAAGCCGATGGGAAGTGGACTGCTTCTTCAGAAGCCTGGAAAGTGTGTTAACATGCTGGGGTGATTCCAAACCATTGGTGGCACAATAAGTCTGGGAGGGACCACGTATTTATTCAGATGAAAGAGAAAGACTTTACTTGAACATCAGGGTGTTACATCACTGGCAACCCCAATTTCATTTCACTCCTAGGGGGAGCTGATGTGTTATTTGAATGACTTACATGTTTCTGCACCTGTTTATAGTACCTGTGAATCTTTTGCATCTTTTTCCTTTTCTGTGGGGTACAATGAAATATATCCTGTACCTGATATGCACTAGATACCTTGAGTGTTTGTACAGAAGCTTGGGATCCTATTTATCAACATTTGGGGAACTTAGACACATGGTATAGCTACGTTGGAAGATTTCCTGAAGTAATTCCAGGTAGGGGCAATTAGCCAAAGAAGGAAACTGACCCCTTTTGGTCTGAGCCCCCAAGATTAGACCCGATCCATTTGAGCCTAGGACTTTTAGGGAGCTTTGGGCCCCAGGTAACAACTGAGATAAAGCGCCAAGAAGCTAACATACAGAAGACATCAATTAGAGGGAAGGAGAGGTTGAATGAAGAGAGAAATGTCACATTCTTTGTGGCACATTCTTGTTTCTACTGGGACAAAATGAATCGTCTTAGGCTGTTTTTTAAACAGAAAGGAATATTTTTGCAAAAATGCTATTCTGGGGTATTCTTTGCTATACATGGAGCACATATTTTAGAAATAGTCATTAAAAAAAGATAAATCTTCAAGTGTTTTTCCTATTGCAAAATACTACAGTTAGCTGCCCACCTTCTTAAGTGAGCTTTCCCTTTTTAGTGATCTATTATTCAGATTATAGTATAGAGAAAACTATACCTGCTAATTAAGTGTCTGTCTGTCTTTAATCTCTTCTAACGTCATTTTTAAAAGAGAGGGTGCAGTCTTGGCTCAGAGTTCTCTGCAGACAGCACTACTGCTCTCCGGTTTGAAGATACTAACGGAGCTGGAGTAAGGTCAGGGGACAGGAAGCAAATGCCCCCTTGTCAGGGCACCCGTAAACTAACGGGAACCACCAATCCTGAATTCTTCAAACCCAGGAGCCCTCCTGTACTTGACTATGTGGCTGCACAGAACCCACTACTGAGTGGAGGAAAGAGAGTGTCATTTCTTGCTTCTTCATATACTAGGCTGCACTTTGCCTGTCCTCAGCACGGTAGGGACTTGCTTTTCTTTGCATTTCCAGAACCTAGCACCGTGCTTTGGAGATAGAAAGGGCTTCATAAATTCTTGTGGAAACTAATTAAAGTTAGGCTTAATTAAGCCAAGGCACAATTTATCGTGAATATAGTAAGAGACTCACAGAAATCCTGATGAATTTTAATTCCTAGTCATGCAGCATTTAATGTGCTTAGCAAGTGTTATCAGAATGCCAGAAGTGATGTCACTTTCATATTTATTAAAGAGGCAGAATAACACCATGGGTAGGAGGCCAGCCTCTGAGTCAGGAAGGCTGGGGCTACGAGTCCCACTTTGGACACACAGCTGGTTGTGTGACCCTGGGCAAGTCACCTTACCTCACATATAATAACGGTAGAAAGAGTTCTCTAAGCAGGGAGCTCCTTCCATAGATGGATTAACAGGTCCAAACCCCAGCCCATATCCTAAAAAAGTCAACAGACTCTAAAATTTAGAGAGAGTTTGCGTAGACGAGGCAATAGAGGGCCTCCTTTACACTCAGGAAGATCTAGGTTCAAGTCCTCTGACACATACTAGCTGTGTGACCTTAGACAAGTCACTTAATCTCTCAGTGCACCAGGAGTTCATAATCTACATCAAAGAAAGGGATTTCCTCACTGGCAAATGGCTGCTCTGGTAAAATTAATTACATGTGGATTTTTTTTAAATGTATCTTTACAAGTAAGTAAAAATGGGAGAAAACAGCATTCAAAAGAGAGACCAAAAAGATAAGTCCAAATACTTCAAAAGAGAGAGGCCGGGGTATTTGGGCTTCTCTCCTGCTGACTTCTGAAATCTAATTTTAAAACAGCTTGCAGGGGGCAGCTAGGTGGTGCAGTGAGTAGAGCACTGGCCCTGGAGTCAGGAGGACCTGAGTTCAAATCCAACCTTGGACACTTGACACACTAGCTGTATGACCTTGGGCAAGTCACTTAACCCCAATTGCCCTGCCTTCCCCCCTCCAAAAATAAAAAAATTTAAAAAAAGAAAACAGTTCGCACCAAAATTCCATCCTTTCATCATTTTGAAGTCAAACAAAAGGGCATCAGCGATCTCCCTCCCACGCCCTCGGAGTCCCACTGAGGTCGCTGCTCACTTGAACAACGTTCTCAAGTTCACGACTCGGCACACCCTCTCTGCAATCTCCCAGGCAATCCGCTCCATGAGGGGGATCATCCGCTCGTCTTTATTATAGTGCCTGGAGATGATCCACACCATCCTCAGTGCGCTCATCATGGAAGGCAGCGTTTCCAGAATGATGCCGAATCCAACTCCGTGGGTTAAATTCTACACAGATAAACATTTGTGAAAGATTAAAGCGGCTGTGGGAATCTAGAGACTAAATCTTCCCGTTTTAGAATTTGAAAAGTTCAAATGGGACAGTGAAGAGTCAAGTTCTGTTGTTCTTTCTTAGGAACAAAAAGTGTACTCCCAGATCATCCGTGACCCCGGGCCTTACTGATCTTTGAATCCCCCTCAACACCTAACGTGGGTCTTTGCCCATCTTAGATACCTCATAAATGTGCTGCACATTGAAATCAGTGAGTCCAAAACTCTCCTTTTACAGATTGGGAAATTGAGGCCAAAGGAGTGTAACCGGGGGTTAAACTGTATTTCTGAATGAACCCCCAAATCCAACAATAGCAACTCCTGCTAAGGCCGGGAGCTTGGACGTTGAACCTGCCCTTTTTCAAGGTCTACCGAGGCCCACAGAGGGCTTGCTTCATTATCTCAAGCAGCCGCCCTTTAAGGTAGAGTCACATGTTGGGGCTCATAGTCCCCAAATACTCAAGCTAAGAGCTAGCACCCATGGTCAGCCAGAATGAAGAAGGACAGTTAAGCACATGCCCTGTTTATGATCACCAGAGGATAGAGTGACGTGCCCACTCTGAGACCTCGAGTGGCCCGGGGGGATCTCCTGGGGCTCCTGACCCATTTTTCTGTTCCCCTTGTTCTATTACACTGACCCTCTGATGCCACACGGTGACACTGCTACATGCTCCTTGGGCCTCTGGGCCTCAGTTTCTTTATCTGTAAAATGAGGGGATTGGCTTAGATGACCTCTGAGGTTTCTTCCAGCTCTGGGCCTGCGGTGCAGGCTTTAAAAGCACCTTGGAGGAGGAAGGCAAGATATAGTCATAAACCAAGGTGATGTGGTAACAACAGGGGTCATGAATGATTTTTTAAGCACCTAGTGTTAGCGCGTCCTTCCAAGTCCTTTAGTGGTCCCGCTTGCTCTATGTACTGTCATCCACACCCTCAGAAACACTCACCAACTTCATGGCATTGCTTGTGCCCAAAATAAACAGTGACCCCTATCCCTGTGACAAGGCACCACAGGCATGAAGGGGGAAATCTCCAAAGAGGGAATCCAGTCCCTGTAAAAGACTCTGACAGAAGGGGCGTCAGAAGGATTCTCAGAGGCTGCAGAGCACAGGACCCAGAGAATCTGGCTGGGATGCTCAGAAACACCAGGACTCATCTTCTGCCTGGGACAGCGACCGGCAGCATAACCCTGCACAGATCGCTATATCCATGGAGCAGGAAAGTGGTCAAAATAATTGATAGCTGCAGTTCCTGCCTTAGAAGGTGGTTATGAGGCTCCCATGGCCAACATATATTTATGTATTAATATGTAATGTATTGATATGCATTATATATTAATATATAATATAATTTATATTTAATAGCATCTATAGATAATGTTAAGGTTTACAGTTGACATGTACTGTGCCATCTGATCCTCACAACGAACCTGTGAGGTAGGTCCCCATTTTACATATGAGGAAATGGAGTGGTTAGGTGACCTGCCCAGGGTCATACATGCAGAAAGTACATCTTCCTGACTCCAGGATCAGCAATGATCTACGCACTGCCCTACCCAGCTGCCCTAATGGAGATAATGTTCTTTACTGTTGCTAATTGGCGGCGGTGGTAACCTCAAAGCTGTTTGACCCTGGTGACGGTGGTTGCGGTGGGAGCTTCGGGAAGTACCTTGAAGTGGCGCTCGACGGTGGCGAGGAACCGAACGTTGTCCGAAGCCTCCACGTGGTACTTGTACAGCTCATTCAAGACGGGCTGCAGGTTGGCCACAAGCATGGAGTCGGCCTCCCTGATGACCTCCAGGACTTTTTTCACCAGGGGCAGCTTGGTCTGCTCATGAAGAGCGCTGAACGTCGCTGTCCTTTCTCTCCAGAATTCTATTTCCGCCAATGGGCCATTACCCTAAGGACAAGAGCGGAGGTGACATCAAAAAACAACCTTCTTCGGCCCATCAGAAGGGGAAGCTCTGGGGAGGGTGTGGAAAGGGTAAGCTCTCAGGAACAAATTCCTAAAAAATGACAACGGAAATAAATTGCTAAGGGCTGAAAAGGAGGAGCCATCTGGTCTGGGGTTTCTGCCCTGGTTATTCCTCTACAGGGTCCGGTCTGGAGCAGAAGCTGGACTTGAGACCTCACTCTGTACCTGGAGTCTGAACCGCGCTTCTGCTGCTTCCTTCTGACCCTCCTCCTCTCCTAGACACTACCGAGGGCCTGTGGCCAAACCCTTCCCTTCTTCAGTCTGCCCCCAGACCACAAGGAAGCTTCACAATCCTGTCACTCTGAAACAAGAGAGCTCCCCAGCTGGCTGATAAGGGCTGAGCCCAGCAGTCCTGTCGACCCGACCCAGACCCAGGGTAGGAACTTGTGGAGCTCAGAGCTGTCCCTGAGATCCTGAAACAACACGACCCGAAATAGCACAAGAAGGCGGCAAGATCTTCCCCCCCCAGAAGTGCGGCAGAGGCTAGCCCTAATGTCAAGGCTGATGTGACAAAGTAAGCTGAAAGAATGAGCAAACAAAAAAAGAATCCCACCATACAGAGTTATTATGGTGACTGCCCCCCTTCCCCCTCAACGTGCTAACGCCAGATAGAAAATCTCAAAGGACAGCATTCGGATGGCTGGAGGGATCCGCTCTCTCGGGGAAGGAAATAAGCTATATTTATACAGCACCTAGGATGTGCCAGGCCTTGCATTAAATATATTACTATCTCATTTGATCCTTACAACCACCACCCTGGGAAATACAGTTATTATTTCTGTTACAGAAAAAGAAACTGAGGCAGACAAAGGTTAAGTGACTTGCCCAGGGTCACAGAGCTAGAAAGTGTCTGACGCAGGATTTGTACTTGGCTCTCTATCGACCAGCGCCACCAGCTGCCCCTCTTAGTCCCATAACAGCAACAAAGGCAGATTTCATCTGAGTTCAAGAGGCAGTATGATATAGGGAAATGAAGACCAGGATGCGAGTCCCACTTTGGACACTGACGAGTCTGAGAGCGGCTTCGCAGAAAACACTGGGCCGTTTACCTGAGGCACCTTTTTCAACTGTCCCTCTATGGCGGAGGAGATCTGATTCAACCAGTTGATTACACAATTTTCCAGGTAATCCACCGCGTCTTGGTCAGCCGCGATCTCCCACACTTCCCTGTCCAGACTAATCACTGGCATCTCCAACTTGATTTCTCCTGTTGGGGAAAAAAAAAATCAGGGCGAGCCAAGGCATTAGGGGAAAAGCGAACAGTAACTGAGGATTAAACAGATTAAGTTGTTAACCTCAGAATCGTGAATACCTGGGTTCCCAACCTCCCCCCTCCTTAGATATTTATTAGCTATGTGACCCTGGGAAAGTCACTTAATGCTCTGTGCCTCAGTTTCTCCATCTGTAAAATGAAAGGATTACACTAGATGGTCCCTTGGGCTCTTTCCAGCTCTAAATCTAGGACCCTTCTTCCAGAGGCTGGAGCCAGCTGGAAGGGGCACTGGAGCCAATCGTTAAATTTTCAGCGTGAGCATTTGAACATCAGAAAATACAAATCGGGGCTTGATCTATCGTTTTGTTAATTGTCTAGACTTAAGGAAGAGATGGGGAAAATGCCAATGATGTGGATTAAAAGTGTGTCCCGAGTGCAGTTTGTTTTTAGGAGAGCCGGTCGTTAAATATCTACCGGGGCACTCCTGCTACAACCCCTACACACGCATCACAAGGACAGACTGAGAAAGAAGAAAAGTCCTTCTGTATATTTGTGTTTTCTTTCAGGATGAAAAATGGTTTTGTTATTTAAAGTGTTTCTGAGTCAGCCACAAAATGAATCGGAGTTAAAACCTCTCCTGTGAGTTAAATCAACTGGTCATTTCAATTCCATCCAACAAGCATTAATTAAGCATTATGCTGAGAGCTGGGGCAGGGATCGAAGACAAAAATTAAGGTGCCCGCCCTCCAGTAGGTTACATTCTGCTGGGAGGGGCAGAACAGGTACACAAATAAATATGATACAGTGTAGAGACTGGATGTGGCAAAGAGGAGGAAAGTTTAGAAAATCTGAGCAAGCCTATTGACAGGCAGGGAGAAAAAAGGGAGGGCTTGTTAACAGCTGAGATCTAGAAACCAAGTAGAAACCCATCTTTTAGGGAATGGCTAAAGAGGTTGCGATTATATAAATATAATGATATATTACTGCACTGTAAGACAAGATGAGAGGCATGGAAAGACATATAAACTAAGAAAACTAAAGTTAAGTAGAACCTAGAAAATAATATATACAATGACTTTATTGTTGTTCGGTTGTGTCTGACTCTTCATGACTCCATTTGGGGTTTTCTTGGCAAAGCTACTAGAGTAGTTTGTCTTTTCCTTCTCCATCTCATTTGACAGATGAGGAAACTGAGGCAACAGGGTGAAGTGACTTGCCCAGGGTCACACAGCTAGTCAGCGTCTGAGACCAGATTTGAATTCAGAGAGATGAGTCTTCCTGTGCTCTACGCACTATGGCTAGGTGGTGCCATAGCGGATAGTGTTAGGCCTGAAGAAGAGAATGAGATGAGGTCTTGTTCACATATACAGGTAGGAGAAGACCAAACAAAGGATAGTCAGTGTTCAGAGGGCTCTCAGAACACAGACACATTAATACATTGTAGGTGGGGCTATGAAGTGCTCCAGTCATTCTGGAAAGCAATTTAAAATTGTGCCCTCCAAAAAAATGACTTAAATGTCCACACCTTTTGATCCAGCGATCTCATTACTAGGTATACACACCAAGGACAACAAAGAGAGAAAGAAAAGGTCCCACACATTCCAAAATATTCCTAGCAGCACTTTTTTGGGGGTAGCAAAGATCTTCAAAGAAAGTAGATGTCTGTCAATTGGGAAGTGAACCAGAGCCAAATGTGGTATGTGAATGGAATTCCATGGAATATTACCATGCCAGAAGAAAGGATGAATATGGGGAATTCATCCCAATAGGGGAAGATCTATATGAGCTGACGCAAAGGTAAAGAAGGGAGACCAAGGGGGAAAAAGACACACTATGACTAGAGCGATGTAAATGGAAAGGAAAAAAAGGAAAAGAAAAAATAAACTCTACAATGTGTAGTTATAATGACCTCATCTAGCCCTGGAGAAGAACCAAGAAAAGATGCCTCCTTCCCTTTGCAGCTGAAATGGAGGACTTTTGGAGTGTTGTATACATTTCTAGATATGGTCAGTATGTTTTTTAGTTTTGCTCAACTGCTTTATTCTTTTCTCTTTTAATCTTTGTTACAAAGGAAGGGTGGCTGGCCAAGGGAATGGGGAGGAATATATTCTGAAATGAATGTAATGTAAAAACAAGAGAGAGCCATAAAAATGCAACCAAAAAATGTTTTAAAGAATTGATTCCCATAAACCTAACTGTGAGTACTCCTGAGATAATTTGCCACAGATAATTCATTCTTTTTTTATTATTATATGTGTCATCCACTTCTTATGGTTAAGAACTAAATTTCCAATCTAGATTTACATATAAAATGTTAATAGATAGAAAAAATAGTTTCAAGTAGAAAGCCCTCATTCTATGCAGATTGGCTATATGTGCAACGAGCCCCAAGGAAGAAAAAAAGGGAAGGTAATAGACTCATAAAATAGGTATTGAAAAAATATAAATTTCTCATCTCTTACCTACAAACTCTTTCTTTTTTTCTTCATTGCTTTTATTAACACCTGGTTTCATCAATGTTGGAAACTCCTGGTGTGGAAATTCCCTCCATTTGATGCAGATAGGAAACTCACTGATTAATTTATAGTCTCAGGAACCTGGGTCTTCCTGTTTCTAAGGCCAGATGGCACGTGTGTGTGTGTGTGTGTGTGTGTGTGTGTGTGTACACATACATGTATTTTAAATACAAAATTATAAGCTGGCTTGTCTTGCCTATCACAGTTTTCTTTCCCCCTTACCCTCCAAATATAGTTCTGCTGATAAAAATACAGAAAAACACTAATACAGCATAAAACTGCTGAATGTTCAACTTTTGAGTTTGAATTTAGCTTTAAGTACATGAGGACAATGGAAGAATGTCCTGTGCCACCAAGTCCTTGCATTAGAAAAATGCAAACATTTGAAAATGCTACAGTAGTGCATTCATTTTTAACCAGTGAGGACACACACACACACACACACACACACACACACACACACACGCCCTTCACCTTCAAGTTGCTGTATAGTCCTCTGAATGTTGTTGGTGAATTTCTGCATGTTCATTAGGAACTCATCCCGTATCAGCTGGACACTGTGGTATTCCACGGCCTCCCCTGGCAGTTTATCAGTGTTCAAGCTCTCAGGAGGTGTCACATCTCCCGGAAGGATGGGGAGTGTTGAAGATTCCCCCTTGTGTTGATTGAAGGAAAGAGCTGGCATGAACACCTGAAATGTCAAATGGTTAAGCAAATTACACAGTGTTGTTAATCAACTATTTCAGATCTTAAATTTTAAGATTGAGTTTTAAGTCCTTCCCCAAGGTTGGAAGCTTTTGTGGCATAGGGAATAAAGATCAAGCTTCAAGACAGAGAGACCTGAGTTCAAGTCCCACTGCCCCTGTGGGGCTGCGGCAGGTCCCTTCACCTCTGAGCCTCAGTTCCCTCATCTGTAAAAGGAGAGTGCGAGACCAGATTTCTCTATGATCCTTACCAAGTTTAAATCTATGATCTTGTGAATATTAAATGAAAACACAACTATAAATTAACTACCCCAAATTAGCACCAGGCAGGAAGGAAAGAATATAGTGTAGATTTGAAAGAAAGTAGGAGGTGATTAAGAATTTTAACAAAAGTGATTCATACCACCCTCAGAACTACAGTTCTCCCACAGGCTACAGGGACCTCAGAGGTTATTGAATCCAACCCTTTCATTTTACAGTGGAAGAAACTGAGGCATAGAGCAGTAAAGTGACTCACATAGGTAGTAAGTGAGATTTGAACTGAGTTCCTATGACTCCGACATTCTTTAGGCATGGAGCGCACACCTCCCAAGTATGCAAAACACTATACTCGGGGCTGTAGTCTTCTAGCTCATCTTTCTGCCTCAATTCTCCCTTCACTTCAATCCATCCTCCAGACAGCTGCCAAAATGTCACCCTCTACTACTCAACAAACCTCTGTGACTCCTATTGACTTTCCTATCAAGTATAACTCCCCTTTGGGGGCATTTAAAGTTCTTCCTCACCTGGGGTCTTCCTGACTTCCCACCCTTCCTATACATAATTCCCCATCTCCAGGCACTTTATGGACTACTCGCTGGTCCTCTCAGAGGACACTTCATCTCCTACCTCTCGGCCTTTGCACAGCCCTTTCTCCCATGCCAGCCATTCTATCCCCTCTCCTCAGCTGCTTGGCACCCCGGGCTCACCTCGCACCTTCTGCAGCAGACTTTTCCCCATTTCCTCAGATGCTAGCACCTCCACCTCTGTGGTTGCTTCCCTCTAATCTGGATACATAGACTCTAAAAAGTACATTGTCACTCCATTAGGATGGGAGCTCCTGGGGAGTCCTGGATGTGCCAGGCACTGTGCTAAGTTCTGGGGAATGCGCCTAATCTGTTTTAAAAAGGTATTAAAAGGCTGGAACTAGCTAGGGATGGGATGGCAGCCAATAAGTTGCAAGTCAATGATCCCGAAAGGATCTTGCAGACAGTCTTTCTTCCCTGTGCGTGGTCTTGCGACAGACATAGCTGAAGGCATTTCCAGAAGGATGAGTGGGAAAGAAAATGACCAACCTTAGCTAAGGTCTCAGACTGTAGCAATGCCTGGAGTATGGCAGAAGATTCAATAGTGATGGGTCCTTCTAAAAAAATTTGTAAAAAAAAAAATGTATATGGTGACAGCTAGGTGATGCAGAGGACAGAGGCGTCAGGAGGACCTGAGTTCAAACATAACTTTGGACACATACTAGCTGTGTGACCCTGGGCAAGTAACTTAACTCTAATTGTCTAAAAAAAATTCATATACCGTTACAATATCACACCATTAAAAAATGAATAAAAACTTGAAAAGTGGCAGTGGGAGAATCTCCATCCATACTTACATGAAGCAAAATATCCTTAAGCAAGTGTAGAATGTGCCCATTAAGGACCCCATACTCCAGTCTTTGTGGCATGAGTTCCATGGCTTCATTCATATCATTAGCTTCACTAATGGTCTCTGAATGGGACAGATCAAAAAAAATGAGCTAGCCAAAAAGAATGGCAAATAACCAACATTTCCACAAGAGTGGTTCTCTTTCTCCTTTTAAAACAGCTGCGTGATAACCTTCAAGGGTAAAACTAACCAAGAAAAATACAGGGCCAGTATTTTCTCAGTACATGAACATTAGGGTTTGGGATGAATGTAAATGAACTGAAAAACAGGGACAGAAATCCTCTGGGAGTGCCAAGAACAGTTTGACAAATGCCTATCTTTGGGGCCAAATTCATCATTGGAGTAACATCTGTGGTTCCATTTTTTTTTCTCAGTAAGTATATTAAGTAATTGGTGTCTATGGACTAGAAGTCTGTAAATTGACTTTGACTACTGGAGAAATTCTGGAGCATGTTATTAAAGGGATGACTGATGAACTTATAACAACCACAACAACAATTGTCTAGAGAGGCATCATGGTGTCATAGATAGAGGGCTGGTCTCATAATTAGAAAAACCTGAGTTCAAATGTTGCCTCCAAACCCACTGCTACATGACCCTGCGCAGGCCACTCAGGGTGCCCCTAGGCATCTCTAATATTTTAGGTTGCAGAGTGGAGCTAATAGGCATTGGGAGAGGACATTTCCTTACTGGGAGCCCAAAGTCTGCTAAAAAAAATGCCAACAATTCACTTTTAGATGATGCTTAAGGATTACAAAGTGTTATACCCACATTATGTCATTTGATTAAGAAAAGGAAGCAGTTGGGGCAGAGCCAAGATGGCAGCTGGAAAACAGGGACTTGCTTAAGCTCTCCCCCAAATCCCTCCAAACTCATGTAAAAAATGGCTCTGCACAAATTCTAGAGCTACAGAACCCACAAAATAACAGAGGGAAGCAGGTCTCCAGCCCAGGATGGCCTGGATGGTCACTGGGAAGGGTCTATTGCACTGTGCTGGGAGCAGAGCGCAGCCCAGCGTGGGCCGTGCCAGGACAGACCAGAACTGAGGATATCAGGTGAGCAGGCCTCACGGCCGGGAATCACTGAGCTGTAGCAGTTACCAGACTTCTCAAACCACAAACGTCAAAGACCACAGAGCAAGTCAGTGGGAAAACTGCTAGATCAGGGTGAGAGAAGTGCATGGTCTGGCCCCAGCCCCAGGGCATTGGAGGTGGCGCAGCAGCAACAACAGGAAGCTCCTGCAGCTGCTTCCAGAGCTCCAGCTGCTGTTGCTTCCAGCCCCAGGCCCACCCCATGGGAGGAATCAAGTGGCAGATCAGAGTGGGAGTGCAGGGAACACTTTGCTGGCCCAAAGGTAGGGTTCCCTTATTCTGCCCTGCTTGGATCTGGGTCATGGTCCTGGTTGGCAGTTCTTGGGGGAGGAGGAGCACTAGTGTGGCAGAACTTGTGGTGGCTTAGAAGTAACTCTGAAAACAGCAGTGCAAGGCTCCTGAAGCTTGGGACAAAGGACTCTCCACTCTGAGGGCAGTCATAACCTGACCGAAAGCTCAAGGTTCAAGTAGTTGGCTGGGAACATGAGCAGCAGGCAGCAGAAAAGGACTCAGACTTATATGCAGACTATAGAATCTTTTTTGGGGGACAAAGAAGATCAAAACATACAGCCAGAAGAAGTCAACAAAGTCAAAGAGCCTATATCAAAAGCCTCCAAGAAAAATATTAATTGGACTCAGGCCATGGAAGAGCTCAAAAAAGATTTGGAAAAGCAAGTAAGAGAAGTAGAGGAAAAATTGGGAAGAGAAATGAGAGTGATGCAAGAAAATCATGAAAAACAAGTCAACAACCTGCTAATGGAGATCCAAAAAAATACTGAAGAAAATAACACCTTAAAAAATAGACTAACCCAAATGGCAAAAGAGTTCCAAAGAGACAATGGGGAGAAGAATGCCTTAAAAGGTAAAACTAGCCAAATGGAAAAGGAGGTTCAAAAGACCACTGAAGAAAATACTACCTTAAAAATTAGAATGGAGCAAGTGGAAGCTAGTGACTTTATGAGAAATCAAGAAATTATAAGACAGAACCAAAAGAATGAAAAAATGGAAGACAATGTGAAATATCTCATTGGAAAAACCAATGACCTGGAGAATAGATCCAGGAGAGATGATTTAAAAATTATTGGACTACCTGAAAGCCATGATGAAAAAAAGAGCCTAGACATCATCTTTCAAGAAATTATCAAGGAAAACTGCCCTGATATTCTAGAACCAGAGGGGAAAATAGAAATTGAAAAAATCAACCAATTGCCTCTAGAAAAATAGCCCAAAAAGAAAACTTCTAGGAATATTGCAGCTAAATTCCAGAATTTCCAGGTCAAAGAGAAAAATATTGCAAGGAGCCAGAAAGAAACAATTTGAGTATTGTGGAAACACAATCAGGATAACACAATATCTAGCAGCTTCTACATCAAGGGATCAAAAGGATGGGAATATGATATTCTGGAAGTCAGAGGAGCTAGGATTAAAACCAAGAATCACCTACCCAGCAAAAGTGAGTATAATACTCCAGGGCAAAATATGGATTTTCAATAAAATAGAGGACTTTCAAGCTTTCTCAATGAAAAGACCAGAGCTGAATAGAAAATTTGATTTTCAAATACAAGAATCAAGAGAACCATGAAAAGGTGAACAGGAAAGAGAAATCATAAGGGACTTACTAAAGTTGAATTGTTTTGTTTACATTCCCACACGGAAAGATGATATTTGTAACTCATGAAACCTTTCTCAGTATTAAGGTAGTTGAAGGGAATATACATATATATAGACAGAGGGCACAGGGTGAGTTGAATATGAAGGGATGATATCTAAAAAAAATAAAATTAAGGGGTGAGAGAGGAATATATTGGAAGGAGAAAGGAAGAGATAGAATGGGATAAATTATCTCACATAAAAATGGCAAGAAAAAGTAGTTCTATTGGAAGGGAAGAAGGGGCAGTTGAAAGAGAATGAGTGAATCTTGCTCTCATCGGATTTGACTTCAGGAGGGAATAACATAAACTCAACTTGGTATCTTACCCTTCAGGAAAGTAGGGGGGAAGAGGATAAGAGAGGGGAAATGATAGAAGGGAGGGCAGATTCGGGGAGGAGGTAATCAAAAGCAAACACTTTTGAAAAGGGACAGTGTCAAGGGATAAAACTGAATAAAAGGGGACTGGAATAGGATGGAGGGAAATATAGTTAGTCTTTCACAACATGACTGTCATGGAAGTGTTTTGCATAAGGATACATGTGTGGCCTATGTTGAATTGCTTGCCTTCTCAAGGAGGGTGGGTGAGGAGGGAAGAAGGGAAAAAATTTGAAACCCAAAGTTCTAAAAATAAATGCTCAAAAAAAGTTGTTTTTATAAGCAACTGGGAAATAAGATATACAGGCAACGGGGTATAGAAATCTATCTTGCCCTACAAGAAAGTAAGGGGATGGGGGGGAAGTGGGGTGACAGAAGGGAAAGCAGATTGGGGAAAGGGGCAAACAGAATATATGCCACCTTGGGGTGGGGGGAGGGTAGAAATGGGGAGAAAATTTGTGACTCAAAATCTCATGGAAATCAATGTTGAAAACTAGAAATATTAATGAAAGAAAGAATAAAAGGGGGAAAAAAGGAAGCAGTTGTTCCCAAAACCCCAGCATAGCTTCATCGTCAGCAGGCCTTGTCAGACTAAGGGTGTTTCCTTTTATTCCTTTTCTTTTTTTTTTTTTGACAGGGCAATTGAAGGGCCAGATGTGGGGAACGCAGTAGACACGATATACTTAGATTTCAGCAAAGTGCTTAAGGCAAAGTCTCTTAGGTTATTCTTCTGGAAAAGGTAGAGAGATGTAGGCTAGATAATAAGTGGATTCAAACAAGGTTGAATGGCCAGACCCAAAGAGGCATCACTGATGGTTGGATGTTGATGTAAAAGCCTCCAGTCAAATTTGTATATGACACAAAGCTAGCTGGACAGCTAACACTATGAGTGGGTGTCAAGATCTGAAAAAAAAATTTTAATAGGTCAGAATATTGGGCTGAATTAAATAAGGTGGAATTTAATAGAGATTTTTTTAACTTGGGTTCCAAAAATTAACTTTACAAATAAAAGATGAGGGAGGCATGGCTAGATTGCAGTTTCTCTGAAATAGATGTGAGGGTTGTAATGTGCCTGAGAGCACAAAGTGAGTCCACACAGTGATAGGGCAGCCAGAAACTGTAATGGGATCTTGGGGGGCCATGCTAATGAAGAAGGGGATACTCCTCTGGACTCTGGTGTGATCAGGTCACAGCTGAAGGGTTGAGCTCTGGGCTCCATAGTTTAAGGGCGCTGATAAGCTGGAACAGGACTGGAAGAAGACAACCAAGATGAGAATCAGTTGAAGTTGTATACCCAAAGGAAGAGACCACCTGAGGGGGAAGCTGGGTGAGGGAATATGAACTTTGACCTTAAGACTGTTATATGGAAAGTGGGTTGGACTTGTTCTGTTCGACCTCAAAAGGCAGAACCAGAAACAATGGAGGGAAGTTAACAAAGGCAGATCTAAAATCAGACCTGCATGGGTCTACTACCTTTACCTCTCAGGAGGTAGTGAGCTCTCCCTCCTCAGAGGTATTCAAGCAAAGGTTGGATAATCATAAGGTGTGCTAGGGAGGGGTTTAGGATTGGACTAGATGGTTATTGAGGTCTCTTTGAACTTTGAAAGTCTGTGAACACAAAATTCTGGGATTTAGGTCCTTCATCTCTCTTCCCTTTACATCTGAAGTCCTACCTTCACTCCCTCTGCTTCCTATCCTCTCTTCTCATTCTGATCCTCAACCCCTTGAAATCTGGCTGCTCTCAAGCTTCTCTTAACTGTCAAATTGAAGACCTCATCCTTCTTGACCTCTGTGTAGCATCTGACACCATTAACTGACATCATTATCCTCCTGGACACCCTCTCCATTCTGGGTTTTCTTAACCCCAGAGTCTCCTGGTCCTCCTACCTACCCATCTGACCCTTCCTTCTCAGTCTCCTTTCTTCTCGCTCCCTAACCATGGGTACTGTCCTAGGGCTGCTTTTCTTCTCTATGAACTCACTCTCTTGGTGATCTCATAAGTTTCAAGGGCTCAATGATTATTTCTTTTTTTTCAATGATTACTTCTATACAGATGACTCATATATATGTGTGTGTATACATACATGTATGTATATATATGCATATATGCATATATACACGTGTGTATATATACACATACACACATGTACACACATATACATACATGTACGCATACATACACACACATACACATATCCCCTTAGCCTCTTAAGCTCCAGGCCCCTATCACCAAACATCTATCAGACATTTTCAATTAGACGTTCCATTGGCATCTCTAACTCACCACAGCTAAAACAGAACCAAGTATCTCTCCCCCAAAGCTTCCCCTTTTTGCTAATTTCCCTATCTGTGTTGAGGGCACTCCCCTGCCTCCAAAGTTCACTACCTCAAAGTCATCCTCAGTCCCTCTCTTTCTCCCACCCTCGGACCCAATCAATTACCCAGTCTTGTCTGTTACGCCTCCATCCCATCTCTCTCGTCCATACCCTTCTCTCCACACGCAAGACCACAGCCATGATTCAGACCCTCAGCATCTCTCCCCTGGACCACTGTGACAGCCTAGCCCCTCTTCAGTACATCCTCCACAGAGCCAAACTGATATTCCAAAAGGGCAGATCCAGCCACGTCAGGCCCCATTCAAGAAATTATTAACTCCAGGTTAAAATGCAAACTCCGGTTTGGCATTTAAAGCCCTTCACCATCTGGTTCTAGCCTACTTTCCCAGGCTTACTGAATAATACTTTCTTTTTCTTGAAATACATGCCCTCACACTTGCCCACAAAGAAGCTCACTGCTACTTTTCTAAATGTTCCCATAATCTCTTATAACTTTATATCCTAAATAACTTAATCTGTATAGTGGGTATCATATTGTTTGCCTTCTCAATGGGTGAGGGAAAGAGAGAATTCAGAACTGAAAATAAATTTCTTTAAACTAAATTGAATTTTATTTTTAAAAAGTAAAGAGTTTCCATTTATCCTCAATAGAAGGTATATGTAAACTCCTGGAGGGAAAAACTGCCTGCTTTTATATTTGTATCCCCAGTGCCAGGAAGAGCCCAAGGCACATAGCAGGTATTCAATAAATATTTGTTCATTTGCTTCATAAAATATTAAAGCTTGAAGAAACTTTAGGTTATCTGGTTCTGCATGTTTATTTTACCAATGAAGAACTGAGGCCCAGGAGGTCATACAGGTCACAGGGCCAGGACTTGAAGCCAGATCCTTTGCTTCCAAAGTCTTTACTCTTACTACTGAGCCTACCAGGCCCCTTTCTGATAAACAGATTCTATGCTGAAGCCACAATGGACTTCTTGTCGTGACTCGCCAGTGCCCTGTCATCTCTGGGATCTAGGCGTTTGCCCTTTCAAGGAATGGAGGGCCCACTCAATGGCCATACCTGAAATGAACTCTTCCCCTCTGCCCAGCAGATGCCCAAAGCTTTCTCAGAGGCCCAGGTCAAGCGGCAGGCAACCTCCTGTGCGAGGTTTACTTTGGTTCTCCCACTTGCTAGTGGTCCCACCCCAAAATTTGTTTTATATTTCCTTTGTATGTATTTTAATCTATTTATAATTATGCATATATGTGGTTTCTTACCAACAAAACATAAGCTGCTTGAGGGTAGGAGCTATTTCGTTTTTGATTTTGTATTCTCAGCCCCCTAGCATCATGCCTAGCACATAGTAGGCACTTAATGGTCATGTGACCTTAGGCTGGAGCATGGCAGAAGGGGGGGTCCCTACATCAATTAAATCACAGAACTAGTAAAAAAAATCAGACAATGATAAGAGAGACCCAGGAGCAGGGAGGTGATGGTCCTGCCAGACTCTCCCGGGTCAAACCACATCTGGAAGGTTGCACGTATTTCTGAGAGCCACACTTTAGGAAGGATGGAAAGAGTCCACAAGAGGATAACCAGGATAAAGGGAAGGGGAAAGGAACAAGTATTTATCAAACACCTACTGTGTGCCAGGCGCTGGGCTAAGCACTGATTTCAAATATTATCTCATTTGATCCTCACCAGCACCCTGGGAGGTAAGTACTACATTTCGCAGATGAGGAAACCGAGGGAGACAAAGGTTAGGCAACTTGCCCAGGGACACAAAGCTAATGTCTAGGCAAGGATTTGAACTCAGGTCTTCCTGACTCTAGGTCCAGGGCCCTACCCACCCAGCTGCCTCGGATTCATGTCCTATGAGGGGCCTAGAGGAAGCACCTGAGGATGCCTATCCTAGAGAAGGAAACATTTTGGGAATATGATAGAGCTGGCTCCAAGTGCAGTCTTCCCCTAAAAGAGTGAATGGACTTGTTTTGTGCACTCTCTTCCAAAGGCAAAGAAAAATGGGTAGATGTGCAAAGAGTGAAATTTAGCTTTTCCATAGGGAAAAAATTTCTGACAATGACAGCTATCCCCAAGTGGCCTGGGCAGCCTTTGGAGGTGGTGGGCACCTCCTCTCCAGAGGTCCTCAAGCCAAAGCTGGACAACCCCCTGTCAGGGCCTATGTAAAGGGGGTAGGTTCTTTTGTAGGCTCAGGTTGGAACCTTCTAAGATCCTGGATGTCTGTGAACGAATTCTGCGAACTCATGCATTTATTGAACTTTATCAGCGTGTTAACTCAGCAACTACCATGAGCCTGTACCATCCTATATATTGTAAAAGATACAGAAATAGACACAGCCAACACCCCACCTTCTACAGAAAGCCTTTCCCAATTCCCCTCAATACTAGTGTTTTCCCTCTGTTGATTATCTCCAAATTATCCTGTATGTAGCTTCTTTATTATACATAGTTGCTTGCAGGTTGTCTTTTCCATTAGGCTGTGAGGTCCTTGAGATCGAGGATTGCAAAAATTAATCAAACACACCAAATGAGTTTTGGAAAACTTAAAGATTGGTATTGGAAAGCATGGATCTCAAGCTGAAGATTAAATTAAGTCAGCTAAGTTTAAAGACACTCCATTTTATAAAAAATAATGAATTTAATGTTCTTCCTAGCGTGGAGTTCCGATTGGGAAAAAGTCATAAAATACAGTAATAAGTGAAAAGCCATAAAAACTTAAACTCTGTGAAAGGTGGAAGCCCACACATGGTGACCTGCTTACAATCATAACTTAGACACTATATTTTAGACACTGAGTCATAACTTAAGATACTATGACCTATGAAAACCAAAACAAGAATATCGTGATATGTATGTCACTGGGACATGATCGATACGTGAACATATGTTTGGGCGTAACATTGGCTTACCTCCCAAGCTCATTACTAAGCAGAAAACCAAAAATATCCACCAATCAGTAGTGATGCACTCTCTAGCTCCTCCTGCCTTTGTCTGTTTTCTACAGTTACCATGGGGATTTTGGGGGTTCTTTAGCGGGGATTCACTGACTAGTCTGGTTGCCACCCCAGACCAAGGATGGGATCTTGGCAGGGGTCCATCATACTGCCCCAAATGTAAGTAACCCAAATTCACTGAACTATTACCTATAATCAATCTGGAGCTCTTTGGCCTCTTCCTTTGGTATAAAAAGAACACCCCATGGTTATGGAGGAGGCACAGGGTTTCCTAGGTGGGGGAATGCCAGACATTATACCTGGTAATGCTACTAGAAAATATAATTTGACCCAAAAATATTTTTTTCTTGGGCAGAAACAACAATGAAAGCATTTTTAATTATTTTGATTTATTAGAACAATCTACTTGGCCTAATTAAGAACTAACTTCACCATAGATAGCTATTAGGGGCAAAAAAGAGTATCTTTTAAGTGAAAATTTAAATTGCAAAATTGATTTGAATGTTTTGGGGGATTTGTATATAATATGTAGAATCAGAGAAGGCTCACTCCAACTATACGAAAGCTAACAACACTGTTAACACTATTATAATCAGCTGAGGCTGAAAGAGGTTTCAGTTTAATTAATATAATTTGCATAAGAGTGAGAAATACTTTAACAGTCAATCAAATATCAGATTTAATGACAATAAAGTTTTTGGGAAAAGAATTTGGAGTTTGGGAGGCAACTCCATTTGTCAAATCATGATTGAATCCCAACCACAGGTTGGCTATGGATACAAGAGTTTGGTAAAAATCAATGAAAGCATCCTTCGGGAATCAATTGGTTATATGGAATTTACAACAAAGAATGCCAAATGTTTTGTTGTTATTTGTAAATTGTGCGCTACATATCCTTTATGTCAGTGAAATGCATAATAAAGTTATACACGTGTGTGTATAATTGTACTTTTTTTTGAGAATTTTTTGTTAGAGATTTCCCAACACGCCACTGTAAAAGGACTAAGAGAGGAGGATAAAGGCTAACAAAATATTGCTGAATTTGGGGTGGGGCAGAAACCTAGGAAACAGCAGCTTCAGGGAGGTGGCAGGAATGGAAACCAGACCACAAGGGATTAAGAAGGGACATGACAGGACATAGGGGTAATGGGAAAGAACTGCGAACCTAAGGAGACAGAATAAAATTAATTAAAGAATCCACGATCGCCACCACACTTGCACGAAGGCGGAGAGGTAAAATTAACCCAAGAATGTTCCTAATGAACTTATTTTCAATTTTGTAAGCATGTACCATGTTGTAGCTGTGTAGGAAACAAACTGAAATGTGCATACCTTTTGTATTTCTGAGAAAGTAAACAATACTTTGATTCAGAAATTCTTCGGGAACAGAATCATAACACACCTGAAGGTACATTCGGTCAACTATCTGCTTGATGGTTTTCTGAAACACAGAAAACAAATGGCTCTGACCTAGAAATCTGTATATTTCTTGTACCCTTCATCTGAAGAAGGGGAAAAAAGTGAGACAACTTTGAAGAGACTGGCGTTATTTTCTAGTGCCCAAGCCCCAGCGCCGTAACAAAATTCCTTAGAGGAGGAAGCCATAAATTTGGTTGTGAATTCTAACCGTGATCTTCCTGTTGGTTTGCTGATAACCATCCATATTTCAGCTTTGATATAAACATGTTCTGGTTGCCTTCTAAGAGAGAAAACTTTCCTGGCCTCTGGGACAGGGTACCAATATGCCAACTCTGCGCTCTTGGATGGAGCAGATGCCCACCCATCCTAGGCCAATATTGCCTATGTCCTGGAACCACATATTACTAGATCTTAAAGGGATTTCAGACGCCATCTGGTCCAACCCCCTCCTTTTACAAGATGAGAGAAGTGAAGCTCTGTTGGGCATAAATAAGTTTTTCTAAATGAATGGATTCTATTTTTCCCACCATGGATTTACAAACCAGACCCTAAGGGCCAAAGGCAGCATTTGAACCTAGGTCTTCTGACTCCAAGATCAGCCCTCAATCACCTTTCACTGCATTGACTCCCACACATTCACCACAGAGGGCCCCCCCTCAAAATGCTGGGGGCCTTCCTCAAGTCCTCCTGCCTAGAGGAAGCCTATGGAAGCAGAGCATGCTTAGATTCTGGTTTGGTGAGATCAGATGTCACATTCGCTGTGATAAAGGGATCCCACTCTAGAGCGAAGATGTTGTTTAACAACTTTTATGACCAAATGAGCAAATTTAAAGCTCTATAGAAATGCCATGATAAAACTATTATTAGCTATGGGGATGTATTAATAACTGAACTACTCTAAAAAGCTAAATAGCATATATAAAGTGCTTTAGAGATCTTTAGGTACTATTTAAATATCCCCTATTATTATTAGAGAGACAGTGCATGAGACAAGATAAAGGCTCATCCTTGGAGCGAGGAAGACCTGAGCTCAAGTTCCACCACTGGCCCCTGACCTGACCCATCCTGGCTGTGTGACATTGGGCAATTTACATAACCTCTCCATGCCACAGAGAGCTATGACCCTAAGTTGCAGGGAGGTTGAAATGGTGGGGGGATTTTTTTCTTCAGGAGCTCCCCTATGCCAATGAAATCACAAGTCTAGTAAACAAAAGCAAAATAGTATTATTATCTTATTCTTATGTTAGATGGTAAGCTACTTGAGGGCAAGCACTGTCTTTTGCCTTTCTTTATATATCCAGTGCTTAGACCAGGGCTTCGCACATTGTTTTTGTTTAGTCATGTCCGGCTCTTTGCAACCCCATGGACCATAGTGTTTTCTTGGCAAAGATCCTGAACTGGTTTGCTATTTTCCTATTTCCTATTTAATCCAGTGGATTAAAGCAAACAGAGGTTAAGTGACATGCCCAGGGCGACACAACTAGTAAGGGTTTGAGGCTGGAGTTGAACTCAGGTCTTCCTAACTCCATGCTCTATGGACTGAGCCATCTAGCTGCCTCTGTGCCATCTGGCATATAGTAGGTGCTAAATAAATGTTTAATGACTGTTTATTGACTATTCTTTCTATCTTTATTAGTATAATTATTTCATTTTCATGAAGCTTCATACAGAGGGAACATAGGCTATCATGAATTTCTATTCTACTCCCCACCCTTCTCCACTGAAGTCCTCCTCCCATGCAGCATTATGGAAGGTTCTTACAGGTTATTCTTGAACAGGCAAGTTCCAGCAGGCCCTACCAGGGGATCAAGCACACACCCACAGGTAAACTGCTCATCTGTGTGGGGCACAGCTAACCTCAGAGTTACCACTAAATTGTCTATAAGGCAGCAGATGGTTCCTCCATAGCAACCCTCCAAGGCCAAGTTTCAGAGGAGACAGAGACTCTGACCAAGGAAGAGAACCCCCTGCCCCCAGGGATTTCTCGCTCCTCCTACAGAAGCAACATTGGACCTCCAGAGGCTTCCCACCCATGGGCGGACACACAGGCACTGAAGCAGGAAAAGAGGGAAGGGGGGACCCACCTTGACTGGAGTCTTCTCCCCTGCTTCTTGTTCTGTGTTTGTAGTGGTCTGAAGTGTTGATTCACTCTTGAGGACTGACTGCCGGGCTGGAAAAACATCATTGAAGAGACCTGGTCATGAGAAGGCTGTTTTTCCACAACAATTACAGGGATATTTTATCTGGTAAAAGTTGGCATAAATCAATTTTAAAAAGGAAATGAATCCTAGTTTTCTCATCGATCTACATCATAATTGAAGACTGCTTTTCTTTCATTTCTGAGAAAGAGCTGGTCCCTCCCACTTGGGCTTTGTGTTCTCTCTGGTTTACTATCATCCCCACCATTACAATCATTGTCACCATCAACTGTTAATGACATTATTCAGATTATCAACATTAGATTACTTTGTAGTATTGATTGTGAATAGGACATGGGGTCTGGACTTGTGATTTCATAGGTATAAGGAACTCTCAGGTGAGGAAACCCCCTGTGCTGATGCAGGTCTGCACCTCTCTTCAGTTTGTGGTCTTAGTTGCTTACAGTATAGGGCAGCGAGGGGGTGCCACAGTGCACAGAGCATGGGGCCTAGAGTCAGGTAGATGCCTCTCCCTGAGTTCAAATCCAGCCTCATACACTTAAAAGCTGTGTGACCCTGGACAAGTCACTTAACCCAGTTTACCTCAGTTGCCTCATCTGTAAAATGAGCTGGAGAAAGAAATGGCAAAAAAAACTCCAATATCTTTGCCAAGAAAACCCTAAAGGGGGTTGCAAAAAGTCGGATACAACTGAAATGACTGAACCGCCACAACAAATGCTTACCGCAGAAGCAGGCTAAGTGACTTGCCCAGGGTCACACAGCCAGTAGCTTTCAGAAGGAGAACTTGCACCCTGGTCTTCCTGCTCCAAGTCCAGCTGGCCATTACCAATAATGGACCGTAGATAGCTCTTTAAATCTTTTTTTTTTATTTTTTCCACTTAACAGTATTTTATTTTTTCCAACTAGATATAAAGATAGTTTTCAACATTCATTTTTATAAGATTTCGAGTTTCAAATTTTTCTTTCTCCCTCCCCTACTCCCTCCCCAAGACAGCAAGTAATCCAATATAGGGCATACATTTACAATCATATTAAATATATTTCCACATTAGTCATGTTGTGAAAGAACAAAAGGGAAAAACCATGAGAAAGGGGGAAAAAAGGTGAAAATAGTCTGCTTTGATCGGCATTCAGACTCCATAGTTCTTTCTCTGGGTGTGGATGGCATGTTCCATCCTGAGTCTTTTGGAATCGTCATAGATCATTGTGTTGCTAAGAGCTAAATTATTCATAGCTGGTCATCACACAATGTTGCTGTTACTGTGTACAATGTTTTCCTGGTTCTGCTCACTTCACTCAGCATCAGTTCATGTAAGTCTTTTCAGGTTTTTCTGAAATCTGCCCGCTTAGCATTTCTCATAGCACAATAGTATTCCATTACATTCATATCCCACAGCTTGTTCAACCATTCCCCAATTGATGGGCATCCCCTCAATTTCCAATACTTGGCCCCCACAGAAAGAGTCTGATTGCTACTTGATAATATAGTTTTAGATCTGGCACAGCTAGGCCACCTTCTTCTGCATTTTTTTCATTAGTTCCCTTGATATTCTTGACCTTTTGTTCTTCCAGATGAATTTCATTATTTTTTTCTAGCTCTATAAGATAATTTTTGGTAGTTTGATTGGTATGGCACTGAATAAGTCAATTAATTTAGGTAGAATTGTCATTTTTATTATATTAGCTCTGCCTACCCATGAGCAATGGATATTTTTCCAATTATTGAGATCAGACTTTATTTGTGTGAAAAGTGTTTTGTGGTTGTGTTCATATAATTCTTGGGTTTGTATTGTCTACAGTTATTTTAAATGGAATTTCTCTTTCTATCTCTGGATGCTGGGTGGCTCTTCGAGTCTTACAAAGTACTTCATACATATTTGGACCTCAGAAAAGAGACTGAGTGGTACTGTGAACACAATATTGGCTTTGTAATCATTGGACTTGGGTTTGATTTTCCCTTACTACTTGTACGGTCATAGAGATATTCGCTAACTTCACTTAACCTCTATAGACCAAATATTCCTCATCTATAAAAAGAGGGGGTTGGACTAAGATGGTCTTTAAAGTCCCTTGCAACTCGAAATCTGTGATCGTAGCTTTGCTTCTATAACCATGTGAGGTAGGCACTATAGATATTACTGCACCCATTTTAAAGATAAGAAAACTGAGGCAGGGTCACATGACTAGTATCTGAAGCTGGATTCACTTAGCTCTCCTTAGGTATCTCCTACAAGATACTTACTGTACAATCAGAGATTCTATCAAAGAAACTTTGGGCGAATTATCTTACAAAGAAATGAATCCTTTTATATTATAAATTGAGAGTTCAGTTATTTCAGTCTGACTCTTCGTGACCCAATTGGGGATTTTCTTGGCAAAGATACTA
Source organism: Trichosurus vulpecula (assembly GCF_011100635.1). Lineage (NCBI taxonomy): Eukaryota > Metazoa > Chordata > Mammalia > Diprotodontia > Phalangeridae > Trichosurus > Trichosurus vulpecula. The sequence continues at coordinate 38,248,903 of NC_050573.1, read as the reverse complement.
GAGTAGTTTGCCATTTCCTTCTCCAGCTGATTTGACAGATGAGGAAACTGAGGCAAGCAAGGTTAAGTGACTTGCCCCGGGTAACCCAGCTAGTATGTGTTTGAGGCTGGATTTGAATTTGGGTCTCCCTGATTCCAGACCTGGTGCTCTACCCACTGCACCACCTAGCAGCCCCTCAAATCACCCTCAAATCAATCTGCTTCAAACGCGTGGTGGGTTTCCTTATAACAGGCTTTCCTAACATAGGACAATCAGGCAATGGGAAACAGGCTTCCCTTTTAAAGGCTTTTCCCTCTGGCTCCATCCTGGACACCCCTCTTTTCACTCCATGTTCTCTTCCCCCCACATCCAGTCTCCCTTCCTCCTCTGGCTTCGGCTCTCCCGTGACTTGCCCCTTTCTGTTCTAGACGCCGTCCTCTTCCCAGTTATCCGGCTTCACGACCTCAGAGCCGCCCTTGACTCTTTCCTCAGTCTTGCTTCCCCTAATTAGTTGCCAAAGTCATCCATATAGTGTTGCTATTCATTATATAATGCTTTAGCAATAAGACAAAAGTTTCCTTCGGTTTCTCACCTTCTCAATCACCGATCAGGCACAGAACTAAGACATTTTTCTTCTTTGCTGTATTTATTTTCTAATCTCATGTTAACTTTCACTCCTAAATCGTCCTTTTACTGTTGCTTTAGACTCCTGACTGATTATGACCTTGTTTCTTTCAATGACACTCATGTAGCACTTTAAGATTTGCAAAGTGCTTTACAAATATTACTTCGTCTGATCCTTACAATAATCCTGGGAGGTTACTATCTCCATTTTACAGGTGAAGAAACTGAGGCAGGTGGAAGTTACATGACTTGTCCAGGGTCACACAACTAAGTGTCTAAAGACAAATTTGAATTCTTCCAAGCCCAGCACTCTATCCACCTGTTTTTTAAAGAACTTAGGAGCAACTAGGTGGTGCATTGAATAGAGCACCAGTCCTGGAGTCAGGAGGACCTGAGTTCAAGTCTAGCCTCAGACACCTGACACTTACTAGCTATGTGACCTTAACCCCAATTGCCTCGACTCCCCCCTCCAAAAAGAACTTAAAACATTTTTGAGAGGACTTACAAGTTCCAAAGTTGGACATTAGGGCCCCCTCTAGTTAATGTGTCCTGTCTCCTCAAATTAAGCCTATATGTCCTAATTTGTTTGCCTGTTGTGGTTCCCCCTCCCCCAGGAGAATTCAGGCTCCCTGAGGGTGAGGACTGTTTTTTCCTTTCTGTCTTGGTATCCCCAATACCTTGTACATCCCTTTGCACACAGAAAGCACAATCCAACCTGCCATGTTGGATTGGCCTTCAGGAAAGCTATTCTTCTAGCTCCATACTCCTGCCACTCAGTTTGGGAGGGGCAAGCTTACTTAGCAAAGCATGCCTCCAATAGTCAGGGATTTGCAGAAGGCTATTTAAACTAGTTCTTATGGGGAGGAGGGCATAGCTTCTACTCTAGGGAGCAGGAGAAAGTGACAGCCATTCTTTTCTTGCTCATTTCTTCATCTGTGGGACCTGATAAAAGAACCCTGATATCTTTGGGGCTTGGAATGCTGATGCTGACAAAAGAAACCAGATTTCTCCTCCGAAACCTGCTTAGAAAAGTAGGCATTTTTTTATTCATATGCCTGGGTCCTGTCATCAGAGCCAGTGAGGTGCATGTGGCATTTTGGAAACAGATATGCTTCTTTAAAAACATAAAGGTGAGAAAAATCATGGCCCTAAGTCCCTGTTCTTTTTATGACTGGCATATAATCTGTAACTTCTGCCTCTGAAATGGTCACTAGAATCCTAGAGTACCCAGGGACCTCTACGGCCAATGGGCTCAGCTGGTTAGGTACCAGAATCTAATGAGACTGAGGACGTTCTTTCTCTCCCTCTCTGGAGCAGTAACATGGGCTGGGAAAGGGTAAATGAAGGAATAAGAGCTACAAAGCTAATCCAACCCATTGGGGCTACATCCAGTACTATTCTGATCCCAACTAGCCACCCCCAGTAGAGAGAAACTGGACAAAAGAACAGAAATGGACAAATCCAAACACATGGCATTCATCTGATGGCTCCACCACCACGTCTAGAGAAACAACTCAGCCCCATCACCCACCGTCTCTTGTTCCTACTCTTGTATCAAAGGAAGAGTTATTCCCTCTTCCCGGCTATGGCTAATCTCTCCCTCCCTCTGCCCTTGACACGCTGCGATTTACAAGCTGCTTAGGCCTCTCTGAGCCTTTGTTTCCTCATCTGTAAAATGAGGCTAACCCTGCTTGCACTAACATGAGATGATTATTGATCGCATCCTTTTCTGCTTCCTCGGTGACTCTGAGCTTTAGTTTTTGCCTTCCCATCTGACCACAACATGCCAAGGACTCCAACAACCCCCCCCCAGAAAAAACCTCTTCCCATGACCATCCCCAACCGGTCTGGCTATTTTCCCATCTCTCCCACCATTCGCTGCCAAACTTTTGGGAAGAGATGTCTACACCTGATGCCTCTACTTCATCTGTCTTCAACTTACTCTCTCAACAGCTTGTAATCTGGCAGGATCTATAGAAATTCTCCCTCACAGGTCATCAGCATCCTCTTAATCACCTAATTTGATGACTTTTCCAGTCCTCAATGTCCTGTACCTCTCTCTGGGGCGGGGTAAAGCAGAAAGAGGTTTTGGAATTCGCTCCTCAAAACCTACCCCTGACACTTCTTGGACTACGACTTGAATGACCTTGGGCAATCTTTCTGGGCTTGGGCTGAATAAGGACGCTGGACTAGACACAAGCTCCGGAGCTGAGACCCTGTGATGCTATGGCCTCGCCCCCCTCCCCCAGCTGCTGCACACTTCCCTGTGCATATTCTGCTTTGCCCCTAGTAGAATGTAAGCTTCTCAAGGACAGGGAAGGGACTGTTTTATTTCTGCCTTCGAATCTCCACTGCCCAGCACAACGCTTGCCACATTGAAGCAAGCAATCTCTGAAAACGCTACCGCACCTGTGTTGGGGATCAAGAGGGGCTCTTAGCACTTATTCAACCCTTGAAGAGTTTGGCCTTTGTTTCCTTTGATTAATTCAGTGTCTTTGATTGGGTCTTACTAGGTGCTAAACCCCAGGCCCCAAACCCCTATCTATTAGGTGCTAAGCCTATGTGGGTGTGAATTGGTAATTAAGGTGGGGCTCCAGGTGGGGCCAATGAAGGGAGGTGCTAACTCCAGAGCCAACAGTAAGAGCCTAAGTTCTGGTCGCTCAGGTGACATTTGATGATGTCTGAAACTGTATAAAAAGAGAGCACAAAGTTATTTGCTTAGGGCTCTCACTCTTGGTGGTGCGCTGGTGTGGAGACTCTGGGCAGCTGTAGTTAGCCCCCAGCTTGTAAACCCGGATGTTCGGACTTTGTTACACTCTGGTAACTATGAATTGGGATTTGAATCAGACAAGGTCTGTCTGTTGATGTTTGTAATTTGTTTGTATTTGCTCTGAAGTTCAGGGTGCTGGCTTTTTCCCCTGAACTAAGCAAATGATATTTGTATGCTGGATTAAAGTAAGCTTGTTAACCCCTTAATGTTGCTTTCCTTAGTAAAGCAGATCAAAAGAACCTGGGCTTGCAGCCTTCTGTGAGCTGGTTGTTGTTGGTTTTACACCCCAACAGCAGCTGCTAGCTGGATTGTTACAACAGTACCCAAACCCCAAGTCTTCTTTGAATGATCCCCAAATCTTGATCTAAATCTACACCTCCAGCCCTTACCTCTCTACCAGGATCCATGGCTTCAATTACCAATAAAACATCCCCGTACTCTACCAGCACTAAAAATTCAATGTGTCTAAAAATGAGCTTATTATACAGTATTTCCCCCAAAATCTGTTCCTCCTCCTGGCTTCATATCAACAGAACTACCATTAAATATCTGGCTGGAGCCTTGGTGTTATATATGACTGTGCACAGAATCACCAAACTGGCAGGGGTCCTGGAGGTCATTTGGTCCAAGCCATACCTAACAAAGAATCCCCCTCTCCTCTATCCCTGACAGGTGATCACAGAGCCTCTATTTAAGATTCTCCGGGGTGGGGTAGAGAACTTGCCACCTTCTGAGGCCTCTCCTTGTTAGGAAGGTCTCCCTTCCACAGAGCCAAAAATCTGCTTCCTTGCCTCTTCTGCCTTCCTTGCTCCTAATTCTGAGATATGGGACCAAGGCAGTCACTCCATCAACTCTCATCACTTCCCATTCTGTGTCCCAGTGTCCTCATGTGGAAATGGGAGGAGATGATGACTAGGGCCCCTTCCAGCTTGGACATTCTCTGCTGTAGACTAAAGCATCCTATGATTGCACCCCCCATGAAGCAGAGTGTTGGAACAGAAAGATGACCAGATCTGGGTGCAGATCTTGGTTCTGCTACCTTTCATCAGTGTGACTTAGCAGAAAATCACCCCATCTGTCTGGGCCTGAATTTTTTCCTCTATAGAATGAGAATGGTCTCTAGTTCCCCTCAAAATCCTCTACATCTCATTGCTTACTGCATGCCTACGTGAGCACAGAACCATTGCAGAATCTGAAAAGCAGTCATCAAAACCAACCCAAAGCAAAAAAGGAATCCCTCCAATAACATCTCTCTGTGCTTCAGTTTACTCCTCTGGCCCTGAGGGCCTTGAAGGTCTCTTCCAGTTCTATGACCTTCTGAAGACCTCCACCTCTACTTGGGACATCTCTCATCACTGGTCATGATGTCTACCCAACACCAAGCTCCATTATGCCTCTTTACAACTTCTACCCACTGCTCCAGGGGCCAGACGAAACAAGCTCCCCCTCCCCATGACAAGCCATCCCACATCTGAACATAACTGCCACGTCTCCTCCAACACTCCTGGATCTTCTTTTCTCCAGCTAAGCATCTCCATTGCACAGCATATACAAAAAGACGTACACAGAGCTAACCCCTGCCTTCCAAGCCCCTTCACCTCCCATGTTCATCCGGTTACCAAGTCCTACTTATTCTATTTCTGCAGTGACTCTCGCATCCGGGCCCTCTGCAACCCCACCTCACCACCCACCTGGGATAGACTCCTGACAGCTCCTTTTGCCTCTGCTAGCTACCTCTCTGGCCCACCCTTCCTACTGCTGCCAGGCTAGGCTCATTCCACGGCACAGATCTATCCCTGTCTCTTTTCTTCTCAAAATCCTCCAGGTTATTGAATGATGATCTGATGTCTCAGTACCCAAGACCACTCTCTAAGGCTGTGTGTTATATCAAATTGCTCACCCTTTAAGGAAGACAGGGAGAAAAACTGGGAACCCAAAATTCTGTACAAACGAATGCTAACAATTGGCTTTATATGTAAATGGGGGAAATACTATTTAAAAAGATGGAATCAGAAAAGAAAGGAAAGGAGAGGGGAGGAGAGGGGAAGAGAGGGGAGGGGAGGGGAGTGGAGGGGAGGGGAGGGGAGGAGAGGGAGGAGAGGGAGGAGAGGGAGGGGAGGGAAGGGAGGGAGGGGAGGGGGGGAGGGGAAGGGAGGGAAAGACAAGGCTCCATGTTGTAGAGAAGATGCTGGCCTGACTAGGGAGAGGGAGCTTCCTCTTTCCCAAGGTTTGCAGAACACTTTGCATGTGTTATCTCATTTGATCTTCATAACCACCCTGGGAAGCGGGTGCTGCTATTATCCCCATTTTACAGATGAGGCGACTGAGACTCAGAGAGGTTAAGTAATTTGCCCAGGGTCACATAGCTAGTACATGTCTGGGGCAGGATTTGAACTCAGGTCTTCTGGACTACAAATTTAGCACGACATCCCGACCTCTAGATGGAATGTCCCCTTTGCTGTGTCAGAATGCCTTTTCACCACATCTGAAATTTCCACGGCAGAGTGATTTAGAGCAAGGTCACCAGGTGTAACGAT